>NC_043712.1:89541941-89586713 GCF_006229205.1 Suricata suricatta
GCTCCGCCCCTCCGAACACCCGGGTTCGCCAGGCCAGGTGTCCTCCGTGAGCGGCACGTATGAACCACATCTGTGTCCCTGTGGGCCAGACCCTCTGAGCTGGGAGTCGATGCTGTAGGTCTTCACTGAGGAACCCCGGATGGTGGGGGCAGATTCAGACCCCAGGGGTACCCGCCCTCTCCTGGCTTAGACCCCCACCCCACCCCTCCAGCACAACTCCCCAGGTCGTGCTCCTGCCTGAGCTGGGAGCTGCAGCCCGCCCCTTCTCCCTCTGACCCCACCCGCCCAGGCGCAGTGTCCTGGCTGGACAATGGCCCTGGGGGCTCTCAGGCCACTGACATCCCAGCAGAGGTGGTGGTGGCTCTGGGTGGTTCAGGGCTGCTCCTGAGCAGGCTTGCCTCCTGCAGAGCTGGAGGAAGTGATCTTGGAAGAACAGCAGATGCAAAGGTCCTGAGATGGAATACTTTGGAAGCTTGAGAAACACTCAGAAATCGCTGGTTCACAAGTATGAGAACGTGGCCCAAGTGGACAGGACTGGCTCTGGAGGCGTGGCAGGTGGCAGCAAAGACGTGAGTGTTCTCCTGGGACCGCGGAGCAGGGTCCCAGCAGGGCAGCCCCCCTGCTTTCAGAGCCCAGTAGAATAAGTGAGGGGCCCTCCCCTCTCCTGGGTCTGGGTTGCTGTCACCCCATAATGCCTGGTCCCTGCCTCAGACCTGTGGACCACACATGACGAGTTTCTTCAGTTCCCCTGAGCCGGAAGTCAGGTGAGGCCACAGGGCCCACAGTGATCTCCGCTCCCTCCAGACCACACTAGGGCACTGGGGCCCCAGAATTCCCTGCCGGTGCCCCGCCCATCTCCAGGGGGCACACAGGGCCACCCCTGTCTCTGCTTGTGGGTGGGAGAGGAGGTGGGTGGGCTGGCCAGGCCTCCAGGAGCCCCAAATGCCAGATCGGGCCTGGCCATTTAGGGTGTGTACGTTCGGGCAGTGCTGTCACAGGTGCCACAGGCCCAGTGTCTCAGAGCCGCACACGTGTCTCGGGGTCTGAGATCAGGTGTCAGCAGACGCGCCCCCTCCGAAGGCCCTAGGGAGGATCTAGTCCAGGCCTCTCTCCAGCCTCCTGTAGTCCCTCAGCCTGTGGCCGTGTCATTCCACACTTCACATGGCTGTCCGTCCCTCTGTACGTTTGTCTCTGCCCAAACTTACCCTTTTTATGGGGGCACTAGTTATACTGGATTAGAGGCAGCCCTTCTGACCTCACTTTACCTTGGTAACCTGTAGAAAGGTATTGTCTCCCCAAACGGCATGTTCTGAGGTCCTGGGGTTAGGACTCTAGCACTTGAATGTGCAGGGTGGGGGGCTGGGCACAGGTCAGCCCCTAACAGATGGCATTGAGGGCGGGGACACAAACTTCTTGCTGAGCTGCAGCTGGGGAGTGGGTTCTGGGGTTCGGGCATGTGGTGCTGGCCCCCTGTACTGTTAGGCAGCTGGGGTGGCCCAAGACCTCTGTCACATCCCATGGGAAACCGTGTCCCTTGTCATGGCTCAAAACAGCCGCCTGCCACCAAAGCCATCTCAGAAGCAGCAGGGGACACTGGGGTCGGCTCTAGAGGTGGGTCCGCGGCGGGGATGAACCCGTGCTGGGCTGCCCATGCATCCAAGTTTTCCGGGAGAGCCCAGCCACACTGACTGTGCGGGGCGGGAGGCTGAGGCCCACGAGGGGAAGGCCCTTGGCCTCCCCCTGCTCCAGCACCTTGTCCCCTCATCCATCGCAGGGACCGTGACTCTGAGAGGCCCGCACCCCCATGCCCAAGGCTCAGTGTGCTCATCTGGGGGTTCAAGAAGGTTCTGCCACCATCCTGAGATCAGGAGGCCCCTGGGATTGAGGCTGGAGCTGCACCGCCAGGCTGGGCCCCCAGCCCCACCCCTCCCCACCGGCCCCCAGCTCTCCCAGCTGCCCGGGATCCCAGCCTCTCGGCTTCATGCCCCAGACTGGGAGCAGTGCCTGGGCTATGCCAGGATCTCTGGGCCTCAGGCCTCAGCGCCTCCTCCAGGGAGCCCTCCCTGCTTACCTGCAAACAGCCCCTGCAGTGACCTCAAAGCCATGCTGAATCTCAAACAGAGAACTGTGGCTGCCCGTGTGCAGGTGTAAGGGGCCAGGACGGAACTTGTGGGCAGCTGCTGGAGAGGCAACAAGAGCCCACACAGACGCCTGGGGGCTGATGGAAGCGGCGGCTTCTGCACTTGGGGTCTGGCCTGCACCCTACCGCCCGCCCAGGCTCAGTCTACGGCCAGGAGCAGGCAGGACGCTGGGACATTTGGTTGAATGAACGGACTGGTGGACAGGAAGCAGGGAAGGTGGCAAGGGGAGAGGGCCTGAGGCCCGGTCTCCGTGTTCTGCTCTGTAAAATGGGCTCATACCTGTGCTGCCAGAGAGGTCGAGTCAGGGGGGTGGGGAGGGTCTACCCTGGGGGTCTCCTCTTCCTGAAAGGCTCCTATGGGAGCTTTCCTCAGCCCTCAGTTTGACTGATGTGGTGTCCATGGGCCCTGGTGGCCTGGGGCAGGGGGCTGTGCAAAAGTCTGGACGGTAGCAGATGTGGTTGCTGGTGTGTTTCCCTCAAATCAGATAACTATAGAAATATAAAATGCTGTTTGTTTTCTTTAAATATTATTTTTAAAAATATTTATTTATTTATTTATTTACTTATCTATTTATTTATTTTGAGAAAGAGGTGGGAGGAACAGAGAGAGAGAGGGAGAGAGAGAAAATTCCAAGCAGGCTCCATGCTGTCAGCACAGAACCCGACAAGGGGCTTGAGACCTGAACCGAAATCAAGAGTCAGACACTTAACTTACTGAGTCACCCAGGTGCTCCTAAATATGTATATTTAAAAATTTAATTTATTTAGGTAAAACCTGCACCCAGCGTGGGGCTTGAACTCACAACCCCAAGATCTGGAGTAACATGCTCTTCAGACTGAGCCAGCCAGGCACCCCTTCTTTAAATATTATTTTGTTTGTTTGTTTCTAGTCAATAGAAACATGAGATTTTTATCCTAAAAATCTCTTCCTATGGACCAAGTCCAGAAAGTTCCATTGCAAGATGGTTAAGAGTCATAGAAGCAGTGTGGCTCCATGGGCTTTGCCTCTTTTTTTTTTTTTTTTTTAATTAAAAGCAATTTTCAAAAAAGTGACATGAGTTCGTAGCTCCAATGACTGAATGTTTGGGGAGAAAATAATTTTCCCCAAAATGTTTTCTGCCAGGCCATTTGGTGTCCTCCGTGCACACTGGCCGTTCAGGTGCCCACGGAAGGCTCCCTGCCAGGCCCGGCTGGCCGCTGGGCTGTCCTTCCCGGCCCGCTTGCCCAGGCCTTCAGGAGGGAGATGGGGGGGGTCACCCCAGCTGCTGCCCGCAGGCTTGGAGACTTGTAGCAACGCTCATGGGGGAAGACAGACCCCCAGACCTTGGGGCCACACACTCCCCTGGAGGGCGCGAGCCGGCGTCGGTCTGCGGACCAGATCCCAGGAGCCCCTCTGCAGTCCAGGCCAGCGCGAGAGCCAGGACTGGGGGGGGGGCGGGGGACACGCCTGAGGGCTGACCCCACGGCCACACTGCAGGTCATCGTTTCTCGCCTCTTGCATCTTCTTCGTGCTGAAGTTTCTGCAATAAGCATGAATCCATTCTCTAGTCAGAAAACAGGAAACTAGTAAAACTTTTAAGGATTATAAATGATAGCACACATTCACAGGACAGTCGACTCCACTGTGGAAGGATGTGTGATAATCCTTCGTGTGCAGATGGGGAAACTGAGGCATGGAGAAGGGCACTGTCCCATGCAGGGCCCCTCACCAGGAGGAGAGGATTCGGGGCCTGCAGGAGGTGGAGGCTTGTCTGCACAGCCCTGGCCGAGCGGGAACAAGTGCACAGGAGGGTCAAGGGCAATCCCGGGGCTTAGTGCTCATGAGCTGGTTAAGCTGTGGGAAGCCTGCACCTGCCCAGCGTCCCTGGTCACCAGAGACGTGGGAGGGCCTGCCCCTCACATGCGCAGGCGCAGTGCCCAGTGTCCCCACCGGTTCCCAGTCACACTGCGGTTGGCCTTGGGCAAGCCCCGCCCCTCTCTGGGCTCCAGTCTGGCCCCCACCTCCCCCAGCCTCGCCTGCAGATGCTCAGAGGCCCGGGCGTGGAGCCAGCTTCACAGCCTGGGGAGGCATCGCTGGGCCCCCTATAGCGCCGGGGAAGGCCGCCCAAATGGATGGATCAGAGAGCCCTGGCCCCTGGCGGGGGCTGAAGGGCTCACATTCACAGGTGCGGGCACGCCTGGCGGGGGGCGTCTCCTCTAGGAACACAGCTCATCCCAGACTTTTGCTCCAAGGCCCAGATGCTGGGGCCTAACTGCCCGGCTCTCTGTGCCTCTGTTTTCTTACCTGCAGAATGGGTGTGCTAGATGTGCAGTGTGTGCGGCCCACAGTCAGTGCTGCTATGGAGAAGCTGGCAGGGGAGGGTGGCGGGCTGCACACGTGCCCCCACCCCAGCACTCTGTGCTGATGATGACGCTTTCTAATAACCATCTTGAGTACTTTGCTGTCTTCATTTTATGGGTGAGAAACTGAAGCTCAAGCCTGTGATTCACACATTTGCTAAGTGGCAGCCCCAGGCGGCTGTAAGAGACAGAACCCCGGTGTCAGTCCTGGGGCAATGGTGACGAGTTCTGAAAGGCCCTTGGGGCTCCGGGTCCCCGGGGAGGGGGCCCACCCTCTCAGTGTCCCAACACTCCCAGAGACGCTCTGCACCAGATGCTCACTCGACCCTGGGCCAGTTGCCACCGCAAGGCGGAGGCGAGCCACAGGCCTGTGCTCTGTTCTGGGCATCAAGCGGCCATGGAGCTCGGGTTCCAGGAGTGGAGACAGACCTCACCTCTCCATGGTGCGGTCCGCCGCGGATTCGCGAGCCACCCGGGGCCCGGGCACTGGGCCAGCTCGGCCCAGACACCCCTTGTGTATCTGCCAGGCACACCAGTAACTCTCCAAATCTGACGCAGACTCCAAATGTGGGCATGACCCCGCTGAGTTCCAAGGAACACAGACACGCATGAGCTGACCCGGGGCTCTGGAGAGCTGAATGTTAGCCCGGGAGGGGATGCGGTTCATGCCGTGGTCCAGGTGCTCATCCGTGTTTTCTAGACTGTTCAGAGGAATGTGTACTTTGTCCATCTAGCCACAGGTTGGAGTGA
Organism: Suricata suricatta; assembly: GCF_006229205.1. Lineage (NCBI taxonomy): Eukaryota > Metazoa > Chordata > Mammalia > Carnivora > Herpestidae > Suricata > Suricata suricatta. Next base: position 89,547,172 of record NC_043712.1, read on the forward strand.
GGCCGGCTGAGGGCATGTGGGCACAGCCTGCGGCCAGAGATGAGGTCATCTCTGGACTTGGCCGCCGGGAGCACACATGTATTCCCGACAATGGCCCCTCTCAGCCTCGGTGGGTCCATGGTCATGGCCACCTGGGTCTTGCTGCACTGTCTTCTCCCCTGTCCCCTGCACCCCCTTGCTCCTGAGACCCTTGGAGACCACTTGTTCCCAGCTCCTCTGTGAGGCTCACAGAGGCCAGGGAAGAGGCTGAGGGCCGAGGCCCTCATGGTGAGCACAGGCTGGATCTCAGTGTGGCTGTGTGTTCAGTGGGGCCTTTGCACAGTGGACAACCCAGTCAACTGAGCATAGCGATCCTTTGTGGGAAGCATGCTGCTGCAATGTTCAGAGGGCTGGAGACTCCCAGGTTCTGCAGAGGGTGGCCACCACCTAACCTTTGCAAGCCAGACTCAAAGGGATGATGAGGCTGAATAGCTGCTCAGCCCTTTCTTGCCTTCCATGCCCTCTTATCCAGTCAGGGAATGCCGCCGGGGGCTGCTCTGACTGCCGGCTTCCCTGATTTCCCGGGTCCCCAGGGCCTAGGAGTAAAGACTTCTCTTACCTAGCCCTATGGCTCTGCTGCTGTTTCCATATTCAGGACCAGTACCACCTCCTCCAAGAAGTCCTCACTACTGCCCTGGGCTGGTCTGAGGAAGTCACGAGCAGACTGACTCTACCGGAGTGCAGGGACCACACATAGTTCATCTCTGCGGCCCCGGGCCCCAAAACAGGCCGCACAGGCCCCCGTCACCGGCAGTTTGTGGAGTCCACGAATGAGCACTGGTTCGGGTGGGTAACCCTAGTGACGGGAACCCCCTGCTACCCGTTCTCTTCGCCTCGCAGGTGGAGCTCTGGCCCAGACCATCAGTGACCTTGCGCTCAGACCCTCGTTCTGCTGTGGTGCTTTGGGCAGGTCGTCTGTGGCAGGTGCTGCTGTGCTCCCTCCCCCCATGTCTTCTCAGCCCAGCCCCTAGGGGCCCGAGGCTCCCCACTGAGGCTCCCCTGATGGTCTTTCATGTTCTGTGATCTGAGGATTTGAGGGGTCTGTGCTGACCCCGGAGATGCCTCCCGCCACTCTCCGCTGCCTGGAGAGGGTAGAGGATGGCCCCGGGTCACGTGCAGACCAGCCACCCCCAGCTCTCACTAGGGGTGCCTTCCTCACCCCCGTTCCTACCGGGGTGCGCCCCACACTCCTTCTGTCCCCAGCTCCGCAGCCACCGGGTTTTGGGTGTTAGTTACAGTGGCACAGAACCTGTATTTGTTTGCTAGACTGCTGTACAAATGGCCACAAAGTTGGCAACCACAAATATTAATATTACAGGGATTAAGGCAACAGAAATTTACTCTGTCTTGGTTCTGGAGGCAGGGAGTCTGGGGTAAGGGTGAGGGCAAGGCCGCCCACCCCGGACGTGCGGGAGGCCGGCTGGAAGCGTCGTCTCCTCTTCTGACGAGGACCCACTTACTGGGGCTGGGGCCCTGCTCTGCACTTAACCAGCTCGACCTGCAAAGACCTTATTGCAAATAATGCAACCTTTTGAGGCTCCAGGCGGACGAGGACTTGGAGGGAACAAGACACCTGTGTCGGCTTCCTTCCCGTCTCCCTCTCATTCTCCACCCAGGGCGGCGTTTCCTAACTGGCCTCCCCAGTAAACTCCTCGCATTCAATCCACGTAGCAAGATCTGCTACCGAGAGAAAGCTAAGCCCCAGGCCCCTGCTCTGAGCTCCCGGGGCCTCCCCCCGCTGTGTGGGCTCTGGGGAGTGGGGGTCCTGGGCATGACCCCGGATGGGCTGCTCAGGGATCAGTTTTCTGGGGCCCCTTTGGGGGAGACGTCGTGTTTCGGGGTCATAACTTGCTTGCCTGGGTTTCGATAAGGAACAGGGAGGCTGAGGCCCCTGCTGGGGATGGGGACATGAGTCACAGCAGGCAGAGCTGGCCTTGGCAGGAAGTGGGGCATCATGGAGGCTGCAGGCTGGTCCCTACAGACGGTGGCTGCGGGGTGAGGCAGGCAGCGGGGAGCAGGAAAGAGTGCACACGCTGCATTCTCCCACAGCTGCTTCAGGTGAGGTCGGAGAGGGCTCTGTTCCCGGTCCTGGTTTGGGGCCCCTGGAGACTCTTCCCTCCTGTTCCAGGAGAGCCTCTGGCCCCCTCATGCCCAAGGCCGGGCCTCCTGGGACCAAGCAGGAGTGCTGCACATGGCCTCCCACGAGGCCGGAGGCTGGGGGGCCGTGCTTTCCTGGGCTCAGCGCCTCCAACTGTGCTTTGCACCTGTCAGCAGGCACCACACCCAGAAGTCCACGGAGCCGGCAGGGCCGGGCAGAGGAGGCTGTTTTTCCAGGATGGAATGTGCAGAATGTGGGGTGGGCACCTAGCTTCTCCCCACAACCTGCCCTGATCACGCTCACCTCTTTGGGCTCTCAGTTTTCTCCCTCATAAAGTGGGAGCCCTGGTAGGTGTGAGGGTGTTTGGCCAGGGAGCAGCTCTGCCTCCCATTACAGTGGGGCTTAGGGAACACCAAAGCCCCTCGGACACCACCTGGACACCTACCAGGACAGCCTGGAGCCCCCGGCACCCCTCAGACTCCCCTGGGGGACCACTGGGAGCCCCTTAGGGATCAGAGCTGCATCATCTGGGGAAAGACGGGGAGCTGAGGGGACAGGCGGACACACCTGGACCAAACGCCAGACTGCCCACGCGGACTTGCACCTGGCACACAGACCTCCTTCCTTGGTGCACCAGGGCTGGGAACCAGGACGCAGAGGGGGTAGAGTCCCACTGGGGGAGGGGGTGAAGTTCTCGGGTGCTGATCTGGGGGGGCCGCATGACCCTTTTCTCCCCATGTCAGACATCGGAGGTGACACCGGCTGACCCTGCCCACGGGGAGCCCAGTGGGGGTGCCTGAAAGGGATGAGTCTTGGGGTCCAGGACAGCCTCAGTTCCGAGCTGGGCCTCCAGGAAGGCTCTGGACATATGTGCTTGCAGACACATGCAAGCAGCTCCGGGGGAGACAAGCCCATCCTCTCCCTGGACACCCTGTGCCAGGACTGTCAGACCCCACCCGTCAGGCCCCAGGCTGCAGGGGCCAGGGCTGGAGCTCCCCAGGGCCTGGGCTGTGTGGTCTGGCCTAACTGGGGGCTTCAGGGGCTGAGCCTGCCACCTCAGTGTGCACGTTGCTGTCCACGGGGGACTGGCGCAGCTGCAAGTGGACCCAGATGCCCCTCTGCCAGTGATCTGGGGCATGCTGGCCCCTCTGGGTCTCATTGTGCCGATCTCTGCACAGACGTCCAAGGATAAGCTGGCTCCGTCCCTGAGACCTGGAGACCACAGGGGAGGCAGCCACTGGGTCTCTCGGAGCCTCGGTTTCCCCTGTAAAACAAAGATCTCAGGCCCCAGATGTCCAGGAGCCGCATGGCAAGAACAGCGTCCCCAAGCAGATACCAACTGGGCACCTGCGACGGGCCAGGCACCTGCTAGGAGGCAGGCACCTTTGTGGGTGCTGCGTGCCGCCCTGGGGGCTGCTGGGCTGGACGGGGAGATGGGCTAAACAGGGTAAACACTCAAGCAAAACGCAGAGACAGGTGCACAGGTGCGTCCAGCACGGTCTCAACGGGGCTGTCAGGCAGGTGGGAAGGAGGGTCCAGTGTTGGGGCCGGGGCTGCTGGGTGTGGGGAACGGGAGGAAATGAGACGGGACGTGTGGAAGCGCCAGAGGCTGCAGGGGGTCGTCTCCCCGCCAGTCCCACAAAGCCACTGGCAGCACACGAGAGGTGCGCGAGCAGCGCCCTGCACCAGCAGCTGGACGACTCCTGGCGGAGTCCCCAGCTCACTGAGTGACTGCAGGCAAGTGCAGTTCCCCCTCTGGGCCTAGTGAGGACACAAGCTCCCAAGGAGGGGTGGTCACCGGGCCCTGGCACCCACAATGGGAGCCTGGGCTCCAACCACTGGCCGCCCTTCCTCCTGCAGACCCCTCGCTCCAACCACTGGCAGCAGACTGCACAGGCGGGGACTGCAGACCGTGCGTGTCCCGTCCCATCTGGCATCCCTCAGGACCCCTCGTGGAGGGCAGGAGAGAGTGCCCAGGCCTGGGGCTTTGGGGTGGGACTTCTGGGGACAGACCTGCCTCCTGGGGCCACCCACCGCCACCCGCCCTGTGACTTCAGACTGCGGCAGTTGCTAACTTTTATCAGGATATTTCACAAGAACACTGGCGTTTCATCTTTTGAAAAGCCAGAAGCTGCAGCCTTTGACTTGGACAACACAGGGGTTTTCCTGGGGACCCGCGGGGCACCCGGGGCCCTGTGTCCATCTGTGCCCCCACCGGCCCTGCTGCGGCCAGCAGACATGTTCACGCTCCCAAGCCCACCCCGTGGTCTCCACCTCAGAGCAACACCAAAGGAGACCCTGGGGAGATGCAGGCCCTGTGTCCCCCAGTCCGCTCGGCTCCCCACCTGAGCCCCGCTGGCCCCTTGTGGCCCTGCCCGAGGCTTGGGCACTCTACCTGCAGCACCCGCCCCGGGGCATCCTCCCTGCTCCCCTCCTCAGATTCAGCTCCTCTCAAGCCCCGGGGCACCATCTCCTGGGCTGTTTGAGTCCTTTCCGGCGCCTGGTCCAAAATCAGTGCTCTGTGAGGGTCTGCCGTGGAATGTAACTCCCAGTGGACCCCCAAGGTCGCCCAGTGAGGAGAGGGCCCCCCACTGGCATTACTGCGGAAACCTGCCGGTGGGGGCCCCAGGCTGGTGGGCAGGACGGCAGGGCCTGAGTGTGCCCTGGGGCAGAGGACCCCCCGGGGGGGTGCCTGCTGGGGGGCCCTAGTTTCCTCCCCACCCTGCAGAACGCTTCCATTCCCAGCGGGTCACTTCCAGCCACCCCTGCGTCTGGAGTTACTGGACTCAGTTTCCTTAGCTGTCAAGTGGGCACATCTTGGAGAGAAGGGCCCAGTAGGCCCTGCAGACACAGTGGGTGCTCAGTCACCATACAGAGCAGAGGTCGTGGGGGTGGGGAGAAGGGCAGGACCAGGGGTAGGGGCCAGCTGGGCCTCAGGTACCTTCACTGCCCCACAGGGGTGGGCCCCGCACCCCCCCACAGCCCAGCTGTGCTGCCACCCTCGGTCCCCACCTGGCACCCTGCCCTGAGGCTGTGCCCACCTGCTGGCTGCCAGCATTTATTTCCGCAGACAAGCAGGGCCTGCGGCCTGCCGCCAGCCGCGGGGCGGACACACAACTCCGGCCTCTGCCGGCTTTCTCACGGAGGTCCCACAGGGATGGCCCAGGCCGGCCACCAACCTGTCCGCTGGGGAGGTGGGCCGAGGGGCCGGAGAGGGCGGAGGAGGGCGTGGAGTCCACCAGCAGTCACAGTTCAGCTCATGGGTACAGACGGTGTGGACGGGGTAGCAGGGAGGGAAGGCAGGACTGCAGACCCCCACCAGGCCCCGGGCACCCCCAGGTCGCTCCTTCTGCCTTCTGGAGCTGGCGCCCCGCACCAGGCGGTCCGCCAGCACCCCGCTCCAGGCCACACAGTCGGGGCTGAGGGCAGAAGCAGGCTCTCTGCAGAGACGTGTGGACGGGCGGCTGCCCGCTCCGGGCCTGTCTCCTCCACTTCCAAGAGGTCCCTCGGGGTCAGCGGCTGTGGCCTGTCCACCCCCAGCAGCCCGGGTGCCTTTCACACCTGCACGGGGCCTCCAACGGGCCCGCTGTGGTGGCTGCAGGCGGGGACGCCTGGCCGAGGCTCAGCTCACGGGGCCCCTGGGAAGGCCCGAGTCGGGTCTCCGCGGGCAGCGGCGCTCAGGGCCTCCAGCCACTGCTGCTGCAGCTCCGCCGACGCGGCGCTCAGGTACACGGCCTGCTGGGCCTGCTGTAGCCGCCACACGTGCCCGGGGGCCGGCGTCTCCGCGGGGTCCGGCACGCTCACCGTGCAGCCAGAGAGGGGGATGGTGCGCGGCGGCCGGCCCGCCTGCAGCAAAGGAGAGCTGGGTCGGCACCCGGGCCTCTGCGGTCAGGGCGCTGCTGACCGCTCCTTCCCACGGGTGGACAGCAGAGGGGTGACCCAGGGCAGCCGGGGAAACCGAGGCCCCAGGCCCACACGAGCCCCAGCACGGTTGGTCCCAGGCAGTGTGGCCCAGGCCCCTCTGGGCTATGGGAACTGGACACCCCCCCAGTCTGACCCTGAGGGCGGAGGGGGGACACACCTGGCTGCCTCCCTGCAGGTGCAGCGCCAGCTCCAGGGGCTCCGACGCAGGGATGGTGGCCCATACCTCACTCCAAGTGGCACCGCTGTCCGACACCCGCAGGTGACCACAGAGCAGGCTGGGCTGGGCGTCCACAGCCGCTGGCTTCTGGAGACACGAAGGATGGCTCAGGCACAGCCTCCCTGCAGCTGTCACCCTCGGGGGGGGGCGGGGGGAGACGCCAGGCCTGGCCTCCTGGGAACACACTGGACAAGGGCCTGGGCTGGTCTGACCCACCCCAGGTCACCACAAGGTGACCTTGCTATCAGGCTGGACCCTCTGAGGGAGTGAGGACACACGTGCGGCCAGGACAGAAATAATGACAAAGGAGGGAAAATGGAACAGCTGGACCCAGGGCGTGGCTCACAGGGAAGGGCTGTGTTTCAGCCAAACACACACACCATGCACACACACACCGTGCGCACACATTACACACACACGTACCACGCACACACCATGTGCACACGAACACACACACTGAACACACACCATGTGCACACATTACATGCACATGTACCATGCACACACCATGTGCACATGAACACACACTGAACACACACACACCATGTGCACACATTACATGCACACGTACCACGAACATACCACGTGCACACGAACACACATGCTGAACACACACACCCTGTGCACATATTACATGCACACGTACCATGCACATAACATGCACACATGAACATACACTGAGCACACCCCATGCATACACACACCATGAGCACACACACTGAACACATGCACACACACACTGTATGCACATGAACACATACACTGAGCACACACCCTGCATACACACACACACACACTCTCTCTCTCTCTCTGTCCTGGCGCAAGGGAAGCCAACAGCTCTGGGAGCACAGTCTACGCAGGCCGCCAGGGACAGGGGCGCCCGTCCAGGATGCGCACGGCCCTGCCCACCTCTGTGCTGTGCTTGGGGTCCTCGGGCGCCACCTCAGCACTGGGGGTCTCAGGCGCTCCCTGCTGGGTCAGGAAACACTCTCGGCAAACGCGGCTCTGCCTGCCGTTCTCAGCCTTGAACTCCGAGCACTTCCCACAGATGACCTGCAAGGGAGGGCACCTGTGACCCCACCTCCCAGAGACAGAAGACCATCCAGGAAGAAGCTGGAGGGGCCCAAGGGCCAAGAAGACGCAGCAGGTGGAGGGGAAGGGCTTCTCCGCAGGAGCCTCGTCAGAGGACAGGGGCCTCTGCCAGGCATCCAGGGCCTGCCCCCTCACCTGGAGGGCCCAGGGGTGTGTGAGCATGGAAAGAAGGCTGGGAAGGGGCACAAAGCACATGGAAAGATGCTCAACATCGCTAGTCCTCAGGAAAATGCAAATCAAGGCCATGATCAGATGGCCCCTCACACCAGTCGGAATGGCTGTTATCCAGAACACAGAGAGCAAATGTTGGTGAGATGTGGAGGAACTGATGCCTTTGGCATCGTCGCTGTGAAGGCGAACTGCTGCAGGTGCCGTGGAAACAAATATGCGGGCCTCACACAATGTGAAAATAACGTTACTCAAGGGGGAGGGGGGAAGAGGTGGTGGTGATGGAGGAGGGAACTTGTGGGGAAGAGCACTGGGTGTTGTATGGAAACCAATTTGACAATAAACTACTTAAAAAAAATAAAACAAAGTTACTCTATGACTTAGCAGTTTCCATGACTTTTACTAGATTTCTATTTCTAAGGATGGTTGAAAGGTGAATGGATGGATGGATGATGACCCATCCACCTACCATCCATCCATCCATCCGTCCATCCGTCCATCCTTCACCCACCCACCCATCCATCATCCACTCTCCATTCACCTAAGGGCTTATTCGTTTACCTCCCCTCCCCCAGAGCTTCAAGGGTTCATACAAGGACGTGACACTGAGCAGCGGACCAGCCCCGTCCGCTGGTGCTCTCTGGAAAAAGCAGTTCTAACAGCTCTTTGCTAAGACCCATTGTTAACATACATTCCATATTAACAACTTAACCTAGAAATACTTCATCAGGAACCACCTTCCCTTCAATAGGAAGTTGAAAAGCCCATCCTCAACAGAAAGGGTTTTGGGGGCTTTGCGAGAAGTGGAGCCGGCGCCCACGCTGGTGCCGGTGGAAGGTGCGTGCACGCGTCCCACAGGCCCACGGCCGGCGCGCCCTTCCCTTGAAGCGCCTGGACCGAAGCGGCAGGGGGCGCTCCCAGCACAGCGGCACCGCGCCGTCCCCACCCCCCTATCCCCTCCCCTCCTCCCGGGGCGTGAGGCCACTCTCCTCCGCCCGCACTCACCGCCCCGCAGAGCTTGCACCGGTGCCTCCTCTTGGTGATGGAGTTGAAGGTCTCGCCGCAGCTCCTGCAGCCCTGCTTCTCCTTGTCGCGCCGGGTCTTGGAGGACCCTCTCCTGGGCTCGGGCTGCAGGAGGCAGGGGTGCAGGGGTGCAGGGCAGCTCGGTGAGCGTGTGGGCAGACGCACTGGGCAAAACACTCTCTGCGCACATGGCCTCGGCCCCGCCTCCCCTTCCCCAGGCCGACCCAGGGTCACTGTCGCCAGTCGCCGCAGGGAGGGTCAGAGTGGGTCTGGAACTCTCTGGACTGACTTGGCTGGTGTGGAGGCCAGTGACAAGCTGGTGGGTCTGAGAACACGGTGCCCAGCCGCCAGGTGTGGGGGTCTGTGCCCGGCGTGGCCCGCATGGCCTGGAGCCTGCACCGCTGGCCTGAGGCTCAGGGGCCTGCACGGGGCCCACCTGGCACCAGAGAGCTGGGCTGCCGCTGCCTCCCCCGCGCCGGGTCCTCCCCCCAAGGTTGCCAGGGGGTCAACAGGAAGTCAGGAAGTGAATGTGGTTTGTGTTCATATAGGCTAAAATCTTGAGGACAAGTCACAAGAGCGTCATAAAGTGCTTTTAGTTTAAACAAGCCGTGTGGGTCTGGAGGGGTTTCATGTCCTCTCCTGCCTCAGTCTTCACAGACAAGGATTTCTTTCCTTGTCAAATGTACCCACTTTTTTTTATAACTCGGATGCTGCCCAAAGCTAAGGAAGGGGCCCCAGCGTGAGAGGCACAGCCAGACGACAAGCGGGGGCCCCGATCAAGGCTGCCCGAGCAGTAGCCAGTCGAGTCCCGGCCAGAAGGGTTATTCGTGGGCAGAGACAAGACTGTGGGAAGCGCGCCCGGGCACTGCTGTTGGCTGTTCGGGGCCAGGGCGACTTTCCAGCCTCAGTCTATTGCACTTGCTCAGTTGTTCACCAGAAACATCTTACAGAAGAGGAAGAAACCAGTAGACAAGCAGACCGCAAACCAGCCTCTCTGAGCAGCCCCCTCGCCGCCTCCCAGCCCCACCAGGTTCCGTCTGCACCATGGACAGCAGGGCGAGCTGGGTGAGGGGGTCTGCGTGCTGGGCTCCCGGCCCCTTGCCCCCAGGACGTCAGTTGTGTGCAGGACCCCAGCCCCAAGGCAGAGGCCTTCTCAGCAGGGGGCCGGAGTGCAGGTGTGCGCTGTGCAGACAGCACAGGCAGAGGCTTCGCTGGGGGCTCAGCAGGGCCGCCTGGCTGACCCCTGGCTTCCCCACCTGGGTAGGAGTTGTACAAGGTGGGGGACAGCCCCCAGGCCCTGCCCTGCCCCTCATCAGCCACGACACCATGAACGAGTCCCTTCTCTCCGAGCCTCAGCATCCTCCGTCTGCACAGTGGGGTTAGCAATGGCTCCTAAGCCCCATCACAGCACGTGGATCCTGACCAACTTTGCCAATTACCCTGCTATGTTCCCACTTCTCTCCACCTCACTCAGGGCTCCTTGCCCGGAGCTCAGGGCCTGACAGGGGAGGGACGGGGCCTGGGGTCGGGGGCGCAGGCAGGGAGGCACGAGGGGAATGTGGCCATCCTTGAGGTGCACCATGGCCCAGCAGCCCCCCACCCTGTCCTCCACCATCCCTCAGGGTGACCCGCCAAGGCCCATGAGGTGCGAGTGGCCAGCAGAGAGCAGTGGGGTGGCTGGACATGTCCCTGACCCAAGGGCAGAGCCACAAATCATCACGGGGAGTCGGTGGAGGCTTCCAGGGCATCCCTGGGGAAGGGGTGGGAGGAGGGGCAAAGAGGGCGGCCCATGAGGGCTGCAGGCAACTGCTGGGGGGCAGTTTCTGCAACAGGGAGGTCGGGGGCCAGGGCTGAGGGGAGCAGCCTTCTCCAGAGAGCATCCCGCAGCCCCGCCCCGGCACCCAGGCCTCCGGCCAGGCAGCTCCCAACGCAGACACGGACACTGAGGGGTCAGGAACCCGCCCGCAAGGCCGGGGACTGGGTCTCCTTGGCTCACCACGCCCCCTTTGTGGACGGGCCATCAGGTGCTGTGGCATCAGAAAGGCCGGGGCCAGGTCCCCAGGCAGGTACAGAATTGTGGCATCTGCAGGCTCCACCCAAAGCCCCCCACATGCCAACGTGGGTGCAGGAGGGGGTCTCTGCCCAGGCCGCTGGGGTCTGATTCACTCGGTGTTGTCTGTCCCACAGCACCGAAACGGAGACACATTCAGGGGAACCTTTGCCCCCAGCCGGTGGCCTGACAAGTAGCCCCTGACAGAGCCTCACACCTGCCCGAGGTCCTGCCAGGCGTGGACACGGACCCTGCCAGCCACTCTGCTCCCCGTGGGCAGCTTGGTCCTGGAAGGGCGGTGCCAGGTCGTGGCAGTGGTGGGGCAGGGTCTCCACATGTCCCCCCCCCCCTCCGTGGGTCTGGACCCCGGACAGCCTCTGTGAAGAGCCATGTGACTTTTGCAGAACACTGAGGGCTTCAGCCCCTTGCGAAACTTCCTGGTTTGGGCTTAGCTTCTCTGAGGAAAGGGAGCTTGCGGAACCTCGTTTCTGAGGACACCGGGGCTCAGGAAATGAGACCAGCCCCGCACGCATCGGCTTATTGTCCTCTCTAAATGTGCTAAGAATGAGCTTATGTCTGTAGCAAGGGTCAGTCTTTCGGTGTCAGAATGAAAACTCATTTTGAGCCCCTTGCATAAAGGCACACTGAGTGGGTCTCGATCGGGTCCCGTATGGCCAGGGCTCTGCCCACACTGAGCTGCCCCGTGTCCAGCGACGCTGCTGCCCACAGGATGCACCAGCGATAAATCCACGGAGCCGCCCGTCTGTTGCACTATGTGTATGCCGTGGGGCCCGGGGAGGTGTAAAGGCCCAGGGACAGGGTGAAGTAAGAGGAGGGAGGGCCAGGAGGTTGAGGCCAGACACAGGAAGTCCCTCAGGGAGGTCACGGGCAGTGACAAGACCATCCCATCCCCAGTGCCCATGCCCCTTTCAGGCTTTCGGACTCAACTCCTCTGACCGCTGGGGACGGTGTCTGTTCCCGGTGCCGTGGAGCGACTGTGCCACTGGAATAAGGGGGTGCCTCCTCACCTGGCGCCTGCGTCCCTCATGCCCCCCAAACGCTCCGTCCTTCCCTGGGGCCCAGGAGCTTTTCAAGGTTTTCCCAGTTCCTGGTGCCCGAGCACACGGGCCAGGGGCCCAGATTCCACTCTCATTAGAGGCAGGGCTGCAGCGTCCGGGTGCACCTGTCCCTCCCAGCAAGGGCAAGATGGCAGCAGGGACTAATGCGTTCTTACTAACAATTCAGGCCATGACAGGAACCCTGCCCCCTGTGGCCAAGGAGACAACTGCCATCTCCCAAAAGTCTCTTCAGTTGCCCTCTTCCCAACGCGGAGAAGGAGCCAGAAGCCAGGCCTGACTCCCAAGTCTCGCTCTAAAATGGGGCTGCCCAGGACAACCTCACTGGGGGAGCTCTGGGCCCTGGTGTTGAATTTGGGAGACTCCGCAGCCATTCCAGGCGGTGCCTATGGGGGACGTGACCCTGGAAGGTGAGGGTGCGGGAGAGGCATGGAGTGGCTGGCAGGTCAGAGAACGTGACGGGCACGACTCAGGGGCAAACCCTCGGGCAGCCAGCCCGCCCAAGTACGGGCCTCCAGCCCTTCCCCACCAGCCTGCCCAGAAGAGTCCCCTTCAGCACGCAGGTGCCACACTTGCCTAGTGTCTCGGGTCACAGCTGTCCCCAGGATTCATGACCGGCCGGCCAGTGGTCAACAACCAGGCTCGTGAAGCGCCAGGCACAGTCCCCCACCTGATCCCCCAACCAGCCGCGGAGGGTGCCTCTCCCTGGCCGTGGGCGGGACAGGGGCCCAGGATGCCTGCACAGCCCCAGGTGGCAAGAAGGTGAGCAGGCTTGGAGTGGGGGTCTCCAGCACCACCGCCTTCCTGGGCCTGCAGCAGGGACCTCCGTCCGTCCTCCTGAACCCAACAGATGGGTCAGACGCCGCCTCTGAGGAGCCTTCCCTGAGAGTGCCCCGCCATCTTCCCAAGCCCGGGGCCCAGGGGCTGACCTTTCCCCTCTGGGTGCCCCAGCACCACCCTGAGTCACTTTTCCCAGGAGGTGAAGAGCCCAGCTGTGGGACCTCTACCCAACCCGGGCAATGGACACGTGGGTCCCAGCAGGCTCCCCCAAGTCCTCTCCTGGCAAGGCCAGCTGTCACTGAGGAGACTCAGGTCAAGTGGGGCAGCTGGCCTCTGGACCTTCATCCCCAGGTTCGCTCGGTCTAACCTCCCCCTCCACTTCCCACCCCTGCCGAAGTTGGAGGGGTCACTCACCCCTGTGGCAACCCCTCCATTGCCGGCTGCCACCGCAGGGTCCTCAGCGCTGGCGCTCACCACCTGGAAGGGACAGATGGTCAGCATGGGTGCAGGTTCCTCAGCCCCGCACCAACATCAGTGTGGCCGCGACCCTGGGGAACACTCCTACTGACCACAGGGTCAGGAGAGTCTATCGGGGGCCGTGCTTGCTGGGACACTGGGGGACTGCGCGGGACACTCCTGCAGAGTCTGTGTCCCACCATGTGGGGAGAGGTGAGGGGCCGGCTGCTCCTGCCACGCTGTGGCCACAGGGATGCCTCTGCTCGAGGCACAAACGCAGTTTCCTCTCAAAATGTTTCCATGACACAGGACAAACAGCAGAGTTGATGCAAATATTAAGTGGTCTGACAGGCAGACCCCGTGAGGCTGTGGGAGGGCCAGCTGGGCCTGGGGACGGGGCCATGGGGCCATGGGGCCATGGGGCTGCGGGGCCAGGCCGGACCCAGCTTCCCTTGGCTTCAAGGGGGCCTCTGGTCGGGGGTGGGAGGGAGGGCCCCTTCCTCTGAAGCACTCGCTGCTGTGCCCATGGGAGGTGGCCCCCAGTGGGCAGCCGTGGCTGACTCCCCCAACCTGGCCCTGGGCAGGGACCCCGCCTCCTCCATGTGGGGACAAGTGAGGGCCTCACGCACAGCGTCACCCGGGCCCACTCTTCCTTCCTGCGCAGCGGAGCGCTGACCCACCTGGCTGGGCCTCGCGGCCCCCGAGACAGGGCTCAGTTAAGGACAGGCAGTGAGTGCAGGTCACCCATCTGCCGGCCCCTGCTCCATCCCTCCCAGAGGCCCATCCCCTCAGGGTCCCTGTCGTGCCTCCAGGGCACTGGTGCTCACAGGGGACTCTGGAGCGAGGCAGGGGTCCTCATCCTGGCCGAAGGAGCCCCCAAAGGCCTTGAAGGTCTGGCTGTTCTGCCTGTGCCTCTCGATGGTGGCCTCAATGACCTGAGACAAAACCACAGAGAACCAGGTCCCTCAGCGAGCGCATCCAGGAGGGCGGGGCCAGTGCAGCTCTGTCCCCACGGACAGATCCCGTGGTCACACGCGTCCCTGATCCACGACCCGACGCAGGTCCCCACGGCCGACCCAGTCTCCACGCCCCGTCCACAGGTCCCAGGCCCACCCTGCCTGCCAGGCGCCCCCCCCCCCCCCCCCCCCCCCCCCCCCCCCCCCCCCCCCCCGCATCCAGGCTGCCGCACGTGCTTCCAGGACATTCTGTGTGGGTGTGCAGCCATGTATCCATTTCCCACATCAGCGGTCCCACCTCGTTTATGTTTGAATTTCCTTTTTCTCTCCTCACCCAGATTTCTGTTCTAAGAATTCTGGAAGCCACAGGCCCTCTGAGTTAGTGCTGTTCCGGGCTCCCTGCCCCGCCCCTGCTCTGACCTTTGCCCTCACAGCTTTGGTCTCTGTCCCCCTTGTCCCCATTGAGGCCGGGCCAAGTCTGCTCAGGCCGCCCCAGGACACTGGCCACCTCCCCGTCCCATGCGACCTGCTGCCCGTGCTGGCTGGCGGTGGGCTCCCCGTGGGCCCCCCGACGGCAGGGACCGGCGCTCTGCCCGCCTCCAGGCCCCCTACGTGTACTCGTTCACCGTGGTGCCAGACACACGAGCCGACTGAGGGGCTGGTGGCATCTGAGGGTCCCTTCATTTCTGCGAGGGGGACACATGGGTGGGCAATGCCTGCGCCACTCCATCCTTGCTGCAACACGAAATGGCCACACTGCCCAAGAATTTGGTCATTTGATTACTTTAAGATTTTAAAAGCTTCACCTGAATCCATTCTTTTTTCTCTTCCTCCGTCCTATAAAAACAAAAGCAGTATTTTATCAAGCCGGTCTTCAACACCATTAATCACCAGACTCCGGTCAGCCCTGCGGCACATGCCTGAGGTGCTCCCAGCCTCCAAGCGCAGCGCAGCGCGAGAGCTGAGGCCCGTCCCTGAGGGCTCTGGTGCACTGTGGGCAGGTGCGGCACAGGACGCCTGCCGCAGTCAGGAGCATCCGGGCGGGGCAGGTGCGGGCACACGGGCTCAGATGCATCTAGGCAGGGTCACGCGTGGCCAGGTGTGGTCCTCAGAGGCCTCTCTAGTGGACGTAAATCAACGCCTCCCTGGACCACAGTAGGTTGTTTCAAAGATCTCACCTCGCCATGGAAACGAGAGACAGGAGCCCCTCAGTCACAGGGTAGCGTGACAACAGCCACTAAAACTAAACCAGGGGTGCTACCGTCTGACCAATGAATTCTACTTCAGGAAACTTCCTGAAGGCCAGGCTGACACACATGCTCAGAGCTGGTGCCAGGACGCTGCGTCCAGCACCTTCTGCAGTATCAAGACGCAGGAGTGCCTGGGAGCCTGTCAGCAGAACTGACCGCTGCTCAAAGTGGAGAATGACTCAGCTTAGGAAACAGGGCTCCCTGTTTGGTTTCCCTCAGACCAGAAGACAGAATGGGCTACATAATAAACAACCGTGTGTGACTTTAAAATTCCCTACACGCTCATACACAGAAGTTCTGGAAAGTCACCTCTGAGATGAATAAGAAGGGGAGGCAGGCGGCAGCTCGATTTCTACCAACTTCCCCTTAGAGCTGTTACATTTTAAGCCACAAATACGCGAATAACATGAGCCAAAAACAACACATCACAAGGTCATCCTGTTCAGAAAAGGAAGCCGTCTGCTACAAGGTCAGATGCTGGGACCGCCACCCGTACCGAGTCTGCAGCTCCAGGGAGCGCTTCCTTCCCGTGATGACGAATGTGTGGGGTGCATTTGGCTTGATGATATCCTGCACCTAGAGGCACAAGGGTCAAGGGCAAAACAAAACCACAGTTACTTAGTGGGCCCTGAGCAGCAGCCCCATGCCCTCAGACATGAGGAGGGGGCACGGGTGACCCAGCAGGCGTGACTCTGAGGGAGCTGGTCCGTGCAGGAGGGTGGACCACTGTCCTGCCCAGACAGGACAAGGACCTCTCATCTCCTGCGCTTGGAACTGTGCCGGCCAAGCCCTCCTGCCTGCGGGCCTTCCCAGGAAGTCGGCCGCCAGCCCCTGACCAGGAGGGGAACCCTGCCCCACGGAGGCACCTGCAGGCATTGCTCCAAGAGAACGGGAGACTCAGAAGGACCCAGGGGCTCTCTACCACTCCCACCAGCCCCCATGATGGGAAGCCACCCTCATCCCTCTGATACCCCACCCCTAAGGCCCTCAGGCCCACCAGGTCAGAACTACAACCCAGCTTTAGAGAGATATGGGCCCACCAGAATCTGGGCTTGGGCCTCAGAGTGGGGAATTTTCCAGATGCTCCAAGGTTGACAACTTCCACGTTAGCATGTCTAATTAATTACATGCCACTGATTTCTTACACGAAAACTTACAAAATGAGTTCTTCTAACAATTAAAAAAGTTTTTTGTTTCCTGTAGTTTTTACTTTTAGTGGTTTTCTTAACTCTGGACTCAAAGAATTTTAAAGAGGTTATTTTTTTCTTCAATCACTAAGGCAAATCTTCATCTCATAAAACTGATTAAGCACTTGATTTAATCAAGGGCACCTGGGTTGTTCAGTTGGCTAGGCATCTGGCTCTTGGGTTCAGCTCAGGTCATGATTTCACAGTTCGTGGGATGGAGCCTGGGCACAGAGCCTGCTTGGGATTCTCTCGCTCCCTCTCTCTCAAAATAAGTAAATATAGTTAAAAAAATTTTTTATTTAGTATTTTGGGAGTACCGGTTAGCTCAGAGCCCTCCCCCACAGCAAAGGGCACGGAGTCCAGCCGCTGTGGCCCCTGTGCCAGGCAACACAGAGGGGCTGAGGGAGCACAGGACGGCAAGCCCAACAGGCCGTCTGGCACTTGGGCCTTCAGAACCTCCTCTGGACTCCACACCATACAGGGGACCAGGGACCAGGCAGGGAGAGCACCTTGTCCACGTTCTGCCCAAGCTTCAACTTTGTGTCCCTAAACGGGCCTTGAGCATCAGCCTCACAGGGACAGAGGTGGCCCAGGTTCTGGTGCTGTCCTTCATCTTACAAACAGGCCAGCAGCACCCCAGCAGGCAGGCCAAGTGCAGAGACAGGGGTACTGCCCACACTGCCAGGCTGAGTGGCCCCCCGAAATGTTTAGGCCACACCTGGGTCACAGAGCTGAAGCTCAAGAAGTGGGTGGGAGACCAGGGGCGGTGTGGTGACGCTCCAGCAGCCGGGGCTTGGCTTCCCACACTGTCCCAGGCCTGCCCGGGTAGCTGGTGAGAAGGAGGGGCTCCCCACCTGGAGGTCCGAAATGTCCATCTTCTCCCGGACACTGAACTTCTGGCCCATGAGCCGCAGCTTGGGCACACAGTAAAGAACCATGCTGTTGAACTGCAAGAGGGAAAGGCACTGGGTGAGGGGTGCCTGGTACCCCCACAGAGGGCACCACAGACAGGAGGCTAGGCATGGCCCAGCGGCTGGGCTGGGCGTGGCTCCGGGGCGGGCAGGGCAGGGGCGTGGCGGGCAGGGCGTGGCCTGTGGAGGCGGGCAGGGTGTCCTGGGAAGGGCGGGGCTCTGGTAGGCACGGGAGGTAGGGACGTAAACCCATGATGGGCGTGGCCTCGTGCCGCGGGGCGCAGCTCAGTCGGGCAGTTTCAGGGTCTGCGGCGGGGGGCGTGGCTTTGTAGCAGCGGCTCTGCGGCAGGGGCATGGCGGGTAGGGACGGGGCTCCTTGGCGGGCGGCGCGGGCTCTGTTGGTCAGGTTGGGGTTCTGCGGCGCGGGGTGTGGCGAGAAGGTGCGTGGTTCCAT
The DNA here is from genome assembly GCF_006229205.1 of Suricata suricatta. Lineage (NCBI taxonomy): Eukaryota > Metazoa > Chordata > Mammalia > Carnivora > Herpestidae > Suricata > Suricata suricatta. Next base: position 89,564,853 of record NC_043712.1, read on the forward strand.
AGCTGGGGCGCGTTGCGAAGGGCGGGGGCGGGGCTCCCTGTGGGGTGGGCGTGGCTTGCGGCAGGGGCGTGGCGGAAAGGCGGCTCCACGGCGGGGGCGGGGCTCCGCTGCCGGCGGGGCGGGGCCTCACCAGGAAGAGTTGGCGGTCCTGGGTGGTGCCGTTCTTGGCTGACAGCTTCAGGATGTGGCCCTCCTTGATGAGCTCGTTGGCGGGGTTGACGATGTCCTCCTCGCCACCGAGTCGCTCATACACCTCCAAGAGCTTGTGCATTTTCTCCTGTGACAGACACAGGGCTCAGGCCTCCACACGGGCACAAGGCTCGCAGGCCCGCGGCGGCCGCCCTGCAGGTACGGCCCAGAAGCAAGATGGGGCAGCAAGCATGCCAACGAAGGGGTGGGAGGGGCACGCGAGGTACCGCTCAGGCTGGGCGTTGAAGAATGAAACGAAGCCGCCCCGCAGAGAACAACGAATAACAGCCACTAACACCACTGCGATGGACCAGGCTGGCCGCCTCCCACCGCACACATATCAGCTCAGTTCCGGCACCGACCCTACGACGTAGGTGCCATTTTCTCCAGTTTACAGACAAGGAAACAGGCATGGAGAAGTCAAGTGAGTTTCTGGAGGTGTTTCTGCTAGGGAACAGGGACTGGCCCTCTCGTGACCTCTACACTGCACACCCGCTCCCTCTGTGGTCACCGGAGGTATCTCCGGTGGTTGCAGTCTTGCCCTGCACCGTCGTCACTGCCTGAGGTAACCTTGCCTGGTTTCCTGTTCCTCTCACACCACATAGCCCACGGCCCTCACGACACTGGACCTCTGCAGGCTGCACGTCATCTTTGTCTGGCCTCAGGACTGGTTGGGTGGTCATGTGGCCACCTGGGTTGTGATAGGAAAGGGTTGGCAGCCTGTGGCCCCAGCTCTGAGCTGAGAAGCCATGGGCCCTACCCTGCGCTGCCAGCACCAGGGCTGGACCTGGGACCACAGGAACAAACCCAGCAGAAGGCAGAGCTGAGCCCGCAGGAACCTCAACTCAGTGACACTCTAGAGCCTGGACCTGCCGGGCCACAGCAGCAGTGGCCCCGAGACCCGGGCAATCTCAGCCTGCACACCTCGAAGCAGGCTGGTTTGGCCAGCCCTCTTCTCTGGTACCGACATGAGTGGTAGATATGGGTGTGGGGGCAGAAGGGGGAGCCAGCATGGAGAGCAAGCAGGAGCAGGTGGGGCAAGGTAAAAGGGCCTTGCATGCATGAAGGGGCTGCACGTGCACCTGACAGGTACTGGGGGGACTGGGCGTGCAGCTGGCATGTACTGGGGGACTGGGTGTACACCTGACTTGTACTGGGGGCCTGGGCGTGTGCCTGGCGTGTACTGGAGGGCTGGGCGTGCACCTGACATATACTGGGGGGCTGGGCGTGCACCTGGCGTGTACTAGGGGGCTGGGCACGTACCTGACACATACTGGGGGGCTGGGCGTGCAGCTGGCATGTACTGGAGGGCTGGGTGTGCACCTGGCATGTACTGGGAGGGCTGGGTGTGCACCTATGGGGGGCTGCACGTATCTGTGGTATGTGGAAAACCTGGTGTGCACCTTGGAGGCAGTTTAGGCTAGAGGATTCTGAACAGAGTGACAAAACACATGCCCCCTAGAAAGCTCGGGGCTGGAGACGTATGGCTCAAAACTGGGGAGACTCCAGGCTGGGAGAAGCCTGGGTGGTGGTCCAGGTTGAGCGGGGTGGGAGGCTCCCCTGAGCACACACTGATAGTTCCCTAAGGCCATGCCCTGGGCTCAGAAAGGACCCCACTCCAGAGCCCCCCACCCATCACACCTGGCGGGCAGAGATGTCACCAGACTAGGGGAGGGAACCGCTGCAGGTGTGCCACAGGTGTGGCAGGAGTCCACCCCGAGAGGGAGCCTCAGGCTTGTCCATGCCCTTCAGAGATGGAACCCTGTGGGTGGCCCCCCTATGTCCACAGGCTCCACATGACCTCGTGGCCACCAAGTTCCCAGAAGCAGCTCTTTGGCCTCCACCAGGTTTAGTAGGGAGGCAGAAAGGAAAAGTAGACAAAAAGAACCCAGGGTGAAATGTGACCTGTGTAGGTTGCAGTGGGCGCCCCACAGGGGCCTGATCTCAGGCTGATCTGGCCCCAGGGCGCCAGAGCAAAGCCGGGACAGGCAGGTAAGGAGGATGCAGGGCTGGACCGAAGGCAGCACCATCTACTGGAGCCAGCAGCTGCCTCTCCTTTCTCACATGAGACACATGGGGTCCAACAAACATTTCACTCCTTTTCCTCTCAAAAAATGACAGTGCCCATGTGAAAAATATTAGGTCTCGGGACTGGGAGACCCCAGGGTCAGCCGACGGCACAGGCTCACCCCGGATGACATCACAGGTACAGTGCAGGGCTCCCCAGCAAGGCCGGGGCTTAGGATTCTCCTGTGAACCGCCCTGATCTACTTACAACTCTGCCCTGGCGCTGTGCAGGCCACACAGGGACAGGGCCACCTGGGTCACAACAGGGCATGGGCTCCTCCTCCACCTCCGGGCTATGTTTGGAGGTGAGGAAGTTTGGCCACAGCCCTGATGAGAGACCCCTGAAAGGTCGCTCTGCCCGCCGCGTGCGGACACACGAGAAGGCCGCCGCCCGCGAGCCCGGGACCAGCTGCCGGCGCCTCCGTCTGTGACCCGGCCTCCGGGGCGGCCACGCACACGCGGCTGCGTAAGCCCCGCCGCTGGTGTTTGTTACAGCAGCCGTGCTGGCACAGCCGTGCCGGCACAGCGCTGCAGCGAGTGCACAAGCGAAAGAATGAATGAGTAAATGGTTGGCCGTGTTCTGAGCACTCTGTGTAGGATGACGTTTGATCCCACAACAGCCCAGTGAGACAGGTCCTGTCAGTGACTTCATTTTACATATGGGGAAACTGAGGCCCGGGGCACTAGACAGCTTACCGACAGCCAGAGAGATAGCAAGGGGCAGGGCTCGTCCAAGCGGGTGGTGTGATGCCGTGGGGCCCTCGGGCCTCCGCCACGATCCCCACACTCACCAGTTTCCGGATGGCGGCATTAGAGTGGTTGGCGGCCGTGGAGATGAGCTCTAAGGACCCTGCGGGGAGGAAGGCGCGGAGTCAGGCTGGGGTGCCTTCGGTGCACACACGTCCTGGCCTCACCAGGTGCTGCCTGCTCTCCCTTTCCCTGCCTGGGGGAGGGGGCGGGGCAGGAGGGTGGTGCAGACACGCTCCCCCTGCTGCCTGCCAGTTACTGCCTGCGGACCAGGAGCTGCCCCTTCCTGAGGCCTGGGCTCTGCCGGCATCCAGCAGGCCCCTGCCCAGAACCAGGCTCTACTCTGCACAGTGCAGGGGGCACGTGGCTCTCTGTCCTCGAAGACTCAGTCACTTCCCGAGCTGTGCTTGGAGGATACCTGGCGGATCCCGCCCCCCCCCCGCCTGCTCTGCCCCTGTCTCTCCTCTCTCCCCATGATTTTCCAGCAGGGGCCCGGCTCCCACTGCCCAGGAGCCTCACTCTCTGCATCCTTCCGGTCAGGGGCGTCTCTGGGGAGCCTCTTCAGATAGTCCTTGAGCAGCAGCTCGTACCGGGGGACCCTCTGCACGGGCTCCAGCATGTGGTGCTGCAGCGTCAGGTTCCCGCACACCTCCTGCTTCTGTGGGAAAGACAGCATGTGGGGCCTGCAGACACGCGCGTGGACCTGGGCCCCCCTCCCCTGCTACAGCTTCACAGCACCTGCACCCTGTGCAGACCACATTTACGGCGGGGTAAACCGAGGCATGGGGAGGGGTCACAATGGAGCAAGGGCCCAGACCCCTGATGCTAGCTCCTTTATACACGTCATCGCCCGAGAAAACCAGTCCCTGTGCTAAGACGGCTTCCTTCCCTCACGGGTAACTCCCCCACTCCGTCAGGGGCGGGGCCTGCTCCCCCCCAGACATCAGGAGTTCTGAGTGCTGCCGGGGATTCTTGTGCAGGGCTGGGTGCCCCTCTGCTCCCCTCTCGGGTGCCCTCCCCTTGCTGACTGCCTCCTCCTCGCAGAGGAGGAGGAAGCGCCCCTGCTGAGGCCCTGCTTGCCTCTTACAGAGTCTCCCTCACCCCTGCAGGGGCGGCGCACTGTCCACTGCTGCTCCCCACCTGCCTCCTGTGCCCACCCAACGCCCACAACGGAATGGCTTCCAGCTCAAAGGATCTCCAAAGGCCTCACACACAACAGGGCTGGGGAAACACTGGTCTGCAGCCGCCAAGGACACGGTCCTCGGGGGCGATGAGGGGCTGGTTTTCAGGGGTCAGGAGGAACCAGATGTTCACACAGTCTCACAGTGTCTCCCTGAGGAACTTCCTGGGGGCACGGAGGGCACATGCTTCCGGGAAAGGAGACCGTGGGGCAGCCAGCGCTCTAGCAGGTGGCCGCACAGAACTACAGCACCTGTAGCCACTTAGACCCCCGTCCACCGATGGCCTGCTCGGGCCGATGGCGCCCGCCCCACCGCTGGGTCACCAGGCCCTGGGACGCAGGCGGCAGGAGCTCCCAGTTCCTGCTGGTCACTCGGGGCTGGGGCTCAGCCACAGGCACAGCCTGGGAGGCCGGAGGGGGTGTTCTGTGGGGATAGCTGGGCGGATGTGGCTGCTGGGGGAGGAAGGACTCGGCATCAGCACTGTCCTCTCTGGGGTATGCAGGGGGACCTCAGACTCTACACCAGGAAATTGCGGGTGACCTGACTGCTGCAACATCTGGGGAAAATGCCGCGTGGAGGAAGGTGTGTGTGGATGCATTTGTGCATGCACACGCGTATGTATGTGTCGCAGGTGTGCACTCTCGTGTTCAAGAGTGGCACTCAGGGAAACAGATGTTGGGATAAGCAGCTAACTACTCAGAAAAAGAAAACTGGATTCTTACCTCCTACCATAATCCATCTGGAAACTATTCTGGAATAGCAATTCTAATTTTTTAAAATGAAGACATAACATTAGAAGAAAACATAATTTATATAGTTGTGGGATGGGAAATGCATTTATAAGCATTACTTTGAAGATTTTTTAAAGCATTAATTTACTAAAAAACTAGTGAGAGGGCACCTGCGTGGCTCAGTCAGTGGGGGGTGTGACTCTTGATTTCAGCGCAGGTCATGGTCCCAGGACTGTGAGATCGAGCCCTAACATTGCACTCTGCTCTAACAGAGGGGGAGCCTGCTTGGGATTCTCTCTCCTCTCTCTGCCCCTCCTTTCCTCGTGCTCTCTCTCAAAACAAAATAAACATTAAAAAAAAAGAACTAGTAAATGTGACTACTTAAAAACCAAAAATTTTGTATGGCAAACAACAAATAAAATTTAAAAATAAAAGATCAATGGGGTAAATAACTTGTAGGACACAGAACAGAAGATCTTAACGCATAAAAACCTGGGGCACCTGGGTGGCTCAGCGGGTTAAGTGGCCAACATCGGCTCAGGTCATGATCTCACCATTCGTGAGTTTGAGCCCCGAGCCGGGCTCTGTGCTGACAGCTCAGAGCCTGGAGCCTGCATCAGATTCTGTGTCTCCCTGTCTCTGCCCCTCCCCACTTGTGCTCTGTCTCTCTCTCAAAAATAAATCGATTTAAATAATTATATAATGAAAGAAAGAAAATTCCATTAAAAAGCATATATAAATTGGACAAATAGATTTTTTAAAAGGGACACCGAAGAGACTACTGCAGCAGAGACGTGACCGGGCGGCTGGCGCGAAGAGAGGACGGACGTGTGTGTGTCCGTCCCTCCGCGCCCGCAGGGCCGGTGAGCAGGCGGTGGCGGGGGACGCGGGCACCGGACCCAGACTCCACCAAGTAGCACGTCACGGCGCCTCTCGGAGGCACGCCTCCCTCCCGTGAATCCACAGCCAGGACTCGTGTCCCCCTCCCGCGTGGAGCTTCGGGACACACCCTCTGCCTGGCGGCCGCCCCGCACCAAGCCGAGCAGCCCTACCTGGATGGCCTGCACCACCTCCTTGAAGAGCGGCGAGCGCTGGGTCCAGGTGCTCACGAGCGCCACGGCGCGGTCGAAGTTCTTGACGTACTCGCCGTACATCTTGAGGAACGGGGCCAGCTTCTGCAGGATGTCTCCGAGCCGGGGGTTCGTGTCCCTGTGCGGGCAGGATGGGTCGTCCAAGACACAGCTTGGGCGGGGGGCCGGGGGCGGGTCAGGGACTGACGGGAATCTGTGGGCCAACAGCCCAGCTCCCAGTCTGCGTGATGATGTGCACACCGGTCACCCTCTCTGCGCCTCACTTTCCCTCCCGTATCCCGTGGGCTGGGCAATGGCACGTCACACCAGGTAAATGAGAGGGGCGTGTGGGCCCTTCCGCAGTGCCGGCCCGGGACCGCTGCTCCAGACCAGGAGTGCCAGCGGTGATGCGACTGCTCAAATGACAGGCACTCATCAAAGAGCATCCGTGGAACCCCCGCTCAGCCGGTAGATGAGCAGATTTTAGGCACAGTGGGCCGAGCTGACGCTGGCCTAAGAAGGGAAGCCGCAGGGTACAGCTGGAAGGGCAGGGAACGGGGTGTGAACAGCAGCTTCAAGAGGAAAAGTGGAGAACGGCCTTTGACCTTGGGGCTGTGGGCAACTGGTCACTGGCTGGTGCGCCGGGGGCGTGGCTCAGAGGCGGGCAAGCCACTGGGGAGCGGCTGGGTGGCCTCTGCGGAGCCTCCAGAGAAAACCGACTTTGAAGCGGGTGTGGACAGCAGGCCTGGGGACGGTATCGCGTGTGCTGCCAGGGGCCCTGCCTGACCCCCGAGTCAAGGCTCCTGGCGTCGGTGCTCTCAGCGGCCCAGTGCGGCTGGTGAGTGGGCTCTTGGGCACCCACCGGTGGGCTCAAGCCGGGCCAGAGAAGAGCGGGGACAGCAGAAACCGCAAAGCGACGCAGCAGCTGGAGCCGTGGGGGAGGCACATGCCGTGGACAATAGCAAGCAGGGGCCATGTGCCACGCCGAGCTGGCCCTCCGCTAAGAGTGCCCGAAGGGGCAGAGGGTTGTCTCAGGTTTTAAAGCAAAGGTGGAGAATAAACGAGGAGGGAAAATGCACCTGCCAGCACGGCTTACTTGGTGTTCGGAGCCCCACAAAGCCCTGAGTGGTTATTAAAGTCCCTTTGATTTGCAGATGCGGCAGCCTAGGTGTGGGGACACTGAGAAGCCGGTCAGGGACCCTGCACAGGAGCCTGCCCCCAGGTGGCTCCTTGTCTTTTGAGCACACAAACCAGATGAGAGGCCGCTTGGCCAGGAGAATTCCACAAAACGACCACGGAGGAGTCGCTGGGACCCCGGCCTCCAACTGCATGGAAGCCAGGCTCCCTGGGAGACGCCCGCCCCCTTCCGGGGGCCCCGGGGCCACGCTCACCACTCCTCCGTGATCCGCGTCTGCAGCTCCGGCAGGAGGAACTGCCCGTGGAAGCGATAGATGGAGGAGATGTTGGAGAAGATGCCTGTGGTGACTTCCGGAGGGATGCCTGCTTCCACCAGCCGGGTGCAGAAGACCTGGGGGCGCAGAGACCCACAGAGCGGGCCGTGAGCGAGGGCCGCCAGCCGGCACGGCCGCATTCGCCACGTGAGGCTCCCGGGAGAGGCTGCAGCTGCCTGTTTTCTTCATCAAACTGGCTCAAACCTATGGTTTTAAAGCGAGCTAACGTATGGCGGAGGACGGCGGGTGAGGCAGACACAGTCCCCTGCTGGTGGGGACTTCCCTCCACCGACGGGCCACGGCACCTAGACAGTCCCGACTTCCTGTCTCCGCTCTGTGAGCTACCGATAGAAGCAGCACCTAGCACTTCTGTCCTCCTGGGGGTTCACTTCCTGTGCTCATAAATCCTGTGCTGCCATGGGGACAGGGGGGTGCCAGCCCCCATCCCAACTACTGGTGCAGAGAGATTTCCGGAGGCCATTCACAACACAACTGCCAGGCAGCAAGGCCCATGGTGACAGGGCAAGTCCTCTGCCTCAGAGCCACAGGCTCGGACAGTGAAAAGGAGGGGTCTCTGGATGAGACTCACGTTCCAGCCGTAAGGCCTAGGCAGTGCTACGAGATGGGGACGCTGCCTCTGCCACTGCGCAAGGACACCCTCACGTGCACGAAGGGCGGGCCCCGGCCGCATGTGCTACCTGGTCCAGCAGGTGCAGCCGCCTCACGTAGGTCTCCTCCGTGTGCAGCAGCTCCTGGGCGATGTGCAGCAGCTTCTGGGGCTCGGAGCACTGCAGGGAGAGAGGCGGCTCTGACGCCGGGCAACCAGGGGTCCCAGAGGGCTGGAGGAGGCCACCAGGCCTGGAACTTTGGGGAAGTTTCTGGGGAAGGCACGGCAGCTCCTGCCAATCCCGCCAGAGCTTCCGCAGCCCAGAGACAGTGCTGCCCTCCTGACACCTTGGCCACAGGGCGGGTGGAGCAGCCACATCAAAATAGCATGTGGCCTTTGTCAGCAACACAGCAGACCAGAGGAGAGATATATTTAAGGTGCTGAAATTAAAAGCCTGTGAGCCAGGAATACTGTATCTAGGAAAGCTGTCCTTCAAAAATGAAGGAATTAAAAAAGAATTTCCCAAAAAAACAAAAGACGAGGCGTTCATTATCACCAGACCTGCTCCGTAAGAAATGCTAGGGAGCCCGGCAAGTTGTGAAGGGGTGGCGGGTCACAGCACGCAGCCGCTCTGGTAAGGAAGACGCGTGCACAGATGAAACCGACATTATTGTAATTCCGGTGCATAAAATTTAAATGACAAAAACCATTTAAAAACTGGAAATCTGGGGCGCCTGGGTGGCTCAGTTGGTTAAGCGGCTGACTTTGGCTCAGGTCCTGATCTCACGGTTTGTGGTTCGATTCCACATCAGGCTCTGTGCTGACAGCTCGGAGCCTGGAGCCTGCTTCCAATTCTTTCTCCGTCTCTGTCTGCCCCTCCCCCACTCATGCTCTGTTTCTCTCTGTCTCAATAATAAACAAAAAACATTTTAAAAAACTGGAAATCTAGGCTAAAGGGTAAACAGTATATCAGTGTGTAATTCGGGGTGGAGTGGGGAGGAGGGGCTGCCGTAGAGGAGTGGGTTTTGCAGTCAAAATTAACTTGTTACCAGGTTAAAATAGAATGCTATAACATAAGGTGTTTTATGTCATTTCAATGGTAACCACAGAAAAAATACCTACAGAACATACACAAAAGGAAATGGGAAGGGACTCAAAACATACCGTTACAAAAACTCAATGAAAAATAAGGAAGGCAGTAGGAAAGGCACAAAAAACCCACAAGACATGTAGAAAACAACAGTCAAAATAGCAATGGTTAAGTCCTTCCCAATTGGTCATTACTTTAAATGTAAATGGATTAAACTCCCCAATCAAAAGACCTGGCCTGACTGAATAGATTAAAAAAATACTATCCGAGTGACTGACTACGTGTTGTCCACAAGAAACTCACTTTCGACTTAAGGACACACGTAGGCTGAAAGCAAGGATGGAAAAGATACCCTGTGCACATGGAGACCGAGAGCGCAGGACGGGCACGCTAATATCGGACAAAATAGAACAAGGGACAGGATGTAATGATAAAAGGATCGATTTACCAAGAAGACACAGCCACAAATGTTTCTGCACCAAACCTCGTAGATCTTGAATATAGGAAGTAAACTTGACAGAACTGCAGGGCAACACGGCCGCACAGAGACGGTAGGAGACTCGAGTACCCCCCTTCCCACCAGAACTGCAGACAGAGTCCCAGTAAGCAAACAGGCTGTGAACAGCACTAGAGACCACACCTGCCCAGCAGACACACACAGAACCCTCCACTCAAACCAACAACCTAACTTTACACCTCAAAAGATGAGAAAAAGAACACACTAAACCCAAAGCAGTCAGAAGGAAGGAAATAATAGAGATTAGATCAGAGATAAATGGAACAGAGAACAGAAAAACAATGGAAAAAAATCAACGAGACTAAGGGTTGTTTTTTGCAAAGGTCAACAAAATCGACAAACCCTTAGCTAAATTAACTGAGAAATAAAGAGAGAAAGCCCAAATTACTAATATTAGAAATAGAATAGAAAACATCACACTGGTGTCACAGAAATAAAAAGGATCACAAAAGATTGGTATTAACAATTATACTCCAACAGACGGGACATCCTACAAGAATGGATAAATTCCTAGAAACACATCAAGCCTGAGTCATGAAGAAATAGGAAATCGGAATAGACCAGCAATGAGTAAGTAGACTGACTAAGCAATAAAAAACTTCCCAAAATAGAAAAGCCCACGACCCGATGATTTCTTTGGAAAATTAATACCAGTCTTTCTCAAATGTTTCCCAAGAACTGAAGAGGAGAGAACAGGTGTGCCTGGGGGGTGTGGTCTGCCGAGCATCGGACTCTTGATTTTGGCTCAGGTCATGATCTCGCGGTTCACGGGAACCAGTCCTGCACGGGACTCTGTGCTGACATTGAGGGAGGGTCCTTCTCGGGATTCTCCCCCACCGTCTCTGCCCCCCCAATTTGTGTGTGTTCTCTCTCCCCCTCAAAATTAATAAATAAAATCTTAAAAAAAAAAAGAGAGAGAGAGAGAGAGAACATGTCTGAGCTCTGGGAGGCCACATTACCCTGGTACGGAAGCCACTCAAAGACTTGAGGAGGAGACTACAGACTAACCTTCCCAGAGAACACTGACGCCCAAGTCCTCGAGAGAACACTAGCAAATTTAATTCAATAGTATATAAAAAAGATCGTATGCCACGACCAAAGGAGATTTATTCTGGGATGCAAGGGTGCTTCCAAGATGCACACGACACACACAACATTACCAATGAAAACCCCATGTGATTATCTTCATTGATGCAGAAGCAGCATTTGACAAAACACAATCCCTTTTTGTGATGAATACACGGGGACTTCCTCCACATGGTAGAGGCTGACCTGACGTGTGTGGCCCTCCCCAGCACGCCCTCACTCTCCCTGGGTGGTGGGACGGGAGGCACCTCGTGCCGAGGATGGGCCAGCATGTGATGTCCTGACCAGACACCCAGGAGGCAGACACACCCGGGAGTGTTGGCATCTCCATACCAGAGACGAAGACCTGGGCCTTCTCCGGCAAGCCCCTGGCCGTGGGCACACCCCCAGCGCCCGTGTGGGCAGGATGGGACAGGCCTGGGGCCGCCACCTGCTCCTGGCACCGGGACACACCTTGAGAGCCACGCTGGCGTGGCCCTTAGTAACCACTTCATTTATTTTCTGTACTTAAATATTTTAAATGTTTTATTTACTTTTCACATAGAGACATCACGTGCATGAGTGGGGGAGGGGCCAAGCGTGAGGGGCACAGAATACCTGAAGGAGAGCCTGGGGTGGGGCTCGAACTCCCAAATGGAGAGATCATGACCTGAGCTGGAAGCCAGATGCTTAACTGACTGAGCCCCCCAGGCGCCCTTATTTTCTGTATGTTAGGTGTTCGGACATCTTGGGAGCTTGCCGACCCCAGGGCAAGGGCCCCTCCCACGGTTGGCTGTTTCCCGCAGACACAGAGGACCCGGGTGCCAGCACCTGTTTCACGTGCAAGCCCGCCCAAGCCGATGCAGACATCTGTGCCCGGGGCCCACTGAGGTCATTCAAGTTGGCCAATCCTAGGCCCGCTCACCCTGCTTCACCTGTTCCTTCCCACCCTCTCTGCCTCTTGACCCACTCTGGTCCTGCCTGTGTGGCCCTGTGGCCCGGCCTGCCCTTTCTTGGGGATTGTAAGTAAAAAACCAACTATTTTTAAGGAAGCTCCATGCTCAACGTGGGGCCTGAATGCACGAGCCGGAGAGCAAGAGTCACGCGCTCTACTGACGGAGCCGCCCGGCCCCCCATCTTCTCCAGCGGAGCGTGGGCATTACCACAGGCGAACAGGAACAAACTGTCGAGTGAGCCACGGCTCCCGCCTGCGCCCGAAAAGCTGGCTCCCAGCAGCGAGGGCGCGTGGCTGCCCTTCCCTGTCCAGCCTGTCTTCTGTCGCCCGGAATGTTAGCCAGTAGGGCCTCCGCCGGGACCAGCAGGTCTGGGGTTGCCTGGGCTTCTCATGGGACCCAGTCGCTTGTGCCGCCCTCTGCACACACAGGTGGTGTCGCTGAGCCCAGGGCCCCTGCTTCAGCTCCGTCCCCGTCAGTCCCCGCACAAGCCCAGAGCCCGAGGTGCTGACAGGACGCAGGTGGGCTCTGTCGCAGCACACCCACCACGCCGCGGGCACGGCCTCCCTGAGCATCTGCTCAGGGCTCCGCTCCTGTGCCCGGGGGGGGGGGGGGGGGGGGGCCCCTCCCACCCTGCCATGCTCCAGGTGACCTTGGGGTTTCCCATTCCTAGTGCACGCGAGGCTCATGCTGCCTTCCTCACGGGGGCGCTGCGAGGCAGGCAGCCGGTCCTGGCGAAGGGTGCGGGGGTGGGGTCCCCATGCCACTGTGTGCACATGGTAACCTGGGCTCCGCAGTGAGGTTGTCGCCGAGGTGCCGGGACCCCGCCCTGCCTGCTGACCTGCTGCAGAGCGTCTCCGAGCACACTGACTGCACCCGCTGCTGGAACCAGGCCTGAGCGAGGCCACCGTGACCCTCAAGACCCTTCAGGAGACCCCTGCCGTGTGGAGGGGTGTGGCCTACCTTGGCTGAGTCCACATGGGCCCTCGGAGGGCTGTTCTCAGGGTCCGGCTCCTCACCACTACCTTCGCCCACGTCATCGCTGTCCGCCTCCTCCCGCAGGGCCCTGCCTTCTGGGGCCACCTCTGGGTGTAGCCCCGGGACCGTGGGGACCGGGCCGGCCTCGCTGCCCTCCTCACAGGGAAAGTGCTCGCCAGCCACGCTGCAGGATGGACTGTCGATCCCACTGTCGCGGTTGGGGATCTTAGTGCCACCGCCGGGCTCCCCCGCAGGGCCTGCAGTCGGGTTGCCAGGGCTCCTGGGGTCAGGGTCCTTGCCAGGGGCTCTGGGCCCAAGGGGTAGCGCCTGGAACTGCCCTGGGCCTGCCCTTGGCAGCTCCGGGGACGAGCACTCAGGCCCAGCCTTTGGCTCCTCCAGGGCGGCACCACGGGCCAGGGCTGTTGAAGACCCCTCTCCTGACTCCATCCTCAAAGCTGAGCTCTGTGGGGACTGGCCAGTGGCTTCCTGGAGGAGGAAATGAGCAGGGTCAGGGCCAGCCAGGCATGGACCAGCCCCAGGGCACTAGCATGTCCCCCCAGAGAAGGGAGGAGGGGAGGAGGCCAAGTGTGGAGTGCACAGCCTACAGAGCTCCGGCTGGCTCCTATCCAGACAGGCTTATAGAGATTACCAAATGGAAAGCACTTTATTTTTAAAATAAAAATTTTTAAATAAAAAAAAGGAGAAGAAACCTAGAAAGACAAAGAAGAAAAAAGGAGGGGAGGGAGGAGGGAAAAAAGGAGAGAAGGAGGAAAAGAGGTAGAAGAGAAGGATGAAGGGAGGAGGGAAGAGGGAGGGAAGGAGGGAGGGCCAGAGGGAAGGAGGGAGAGGAAAAAGAACGGAGGGAGAAGGGTAAGGAGGAAGAAAAGGAAGAAGAAAGGGAAGAAAAGGGAAAATGACAAGGAGGAAAGAGGAAAGGAAGGGAAAGGGAGGAGGGAGGGAAGGGGGAAGAGAAGGGAGGAGGGAGGAGGAGGGAGGGGAGGAAGGAGTCCTGCAGTGTGAAGCCACCCACCGCTCATGCACAAAAGTCATGGTCCCAAGGTCATGAGCAGCGGATCAGGCCTGTGAAGTGCTCTGGCTTCCGAGTGCTGTGTGCCCCGTGATGCCGTTCTGAGGGGACCCTTCCTCGGCTCCCCTGGGGTTGCGTGTCTGACAGGTGACCAGGCACCTTCCACAGACCAGGGCTTTCCCCCCAGGTTCCTCCACCCCCCAAAGCGCCCTGGGGCTACTTCCTGCTTTCACCTCCCACCTCTCCTGGAGCACAGGGCGTCAGGTGTCAGTCTGGGAGGGTGGAGTGTGGGGCTGGGCCAGGGGAGACTGACATTTCCTGGAATCTTCCTCTGACCCCACTCACCTGAGGTCCAGGCTCTGCACCTGGCTCCCTGCTGGCTGTTCCTTCCGGGTCTGGAGGGGAGGTTCAGGCCTCGAGCATGAGCAGGACTGGGTGAAGGTCTCCTTCCTGCCCAGCGCGTCAGAAACGGGGGTCCTGAAACATACGGTGGGAGTGGGCGCATGAGAGCCGCCGCCTTGGCCGATGCCAGGATGCCAGGCTGTCTCCAAAGGCAGCTGTGGAAGGGCAGCTTCGTGGCCCCGCCCAGTGGAGCCAACCCTGTAAAGGTCACGGGCACAGTTCAATGGCGTGCAGGGGCTGCAGAGGACCAGGCCTGACCGTCCTGCCCATGGCGCCGCGCCCATGCCTGGAGTCAGGGTCGTGCCCAGTGTGCAGAAAGCCACGGGCACCCTCCCGACACCCCAGATGCAGCGCCCAGGGCCCGGCGCGTCCAGAGCCTGCCCCTCGGCGCTTCAGGGCAGGAGGACCTCCAGGCCGAGTCCTGAGGCAGCAGCTCTGCCTGGGGCACCTGCGCAGCTGGCTTCCGGTGGGGCCGGACTGCTCGGGAGTGGCCCTCTCCCCAAGGGACACCAGGCCAGAGCAGGGCGCATACCTGTCCCTGGCTGAGTCTCGCTCCTGACTGCTTGACGGGGGCGGGGGGGTGGGGAATACTGAGATTTCCAAACTGCGTTGCTTCTCCGCGCGGAGGACAAACTCAAGTTCCAGCAGACAATCAGGACACAGCCCTGCCAACGCGTGGCTGAACGCGGGCGGAGACAAAGCCTCGGGGTGTCCAGCGGGGCCTCCAACGAGGTGGAGCCTCCGCAGTCCCGCCTCCGTCGGGGAGGAGAGGCTGCAAAGCACAGCGCCCCCAGCAGGCGGGAACCGGCACAGCGCGCACCCTCTCACCCAGTGGGACAGGGACCCGCGTGACAGTCCAGGAGAACAGGAGGTGCAGGTCCCGGGGCAGAGCACTGGAAGGAGAGCCCGTCAGGGAGCCGGGTGCTGCAGTGCTGCCCACGCGTGGCTCAGCGCACTCGGGAGGGAGCCCCGAGACCGCAGAGCCTCCGGAGGGAACGGCAGAGGCACAGGCTGGGCAAGGCCCGCCCCCAGGGGGGACCTACGGGGAGCCCTGCTCAGGTCCCAGGAAGCCCCCGGTTACACGCAGCATAACTGTGCCAGGATCCGTGATGAGAACACAGACCAGGGCCGCCACCACCCGCGTCCTACTCTGCACAAGGTCGGCAGGTAAAGGGACACACATGACTGCCTTCCAGGACCCAGATTGGGGGGAGGGGGGGCGGCAATAGAAACCATCCCAACCGAAGGGCAGAGATACCGAGATGTGGAGACACGCAGCCCACAGTTAGCATGTAACCGGACTCCCGTGTATATGATTGCAGTCCAGAAAAGGATTGAGCAGGAAATGCTTGCGAAAATAATGACCAAAGTTTTTCCTGATATATTAGAAACTATGAATCCACAGATCTAAGCAAGCACAAGGAATGTTTGCACTTAAAAGTCTTTCCACAGAGAAAACTCTAGGCTTACAAAGCCTCTCTGGTAAATTCTGTCCAACATTAAGGAAGAAATGACACCAACTCGACACAAACCTTCTCAGAACATTGAGGGAAAGAGAATGCCTCCTGACGGCACGGAAAGGTCTGGAAACACTGTGCCGAGTGGAAGCAGATGGATGCAAAGGAAGGTACTCGTCTGCTCTTCTATCTAGAGAGTTCCAGGAGATGCACACTATGCAGGGGATCAAATGTCCCCTTTATCCAGGGTGCTGGGACCATTTAGGTGGCTCCACCATGGCAGGGGGCAGACAGGTTGGCAGGAACGCTGTCGTCCAGGCCTGGGGCCCTGGTACTGCCCAGGGCCCACCCTAGACAGGCAAGGACAGTCCTGCAGAGGGACCACAAGGCCAACCACCTCCAAGTTCCAGCCGAGGCCAGATGTCCCTCCCACAGGGGGCAGGGCAGGCCCCCTGCTGGAAGCACCAGTGTCCAGTCTTCTGTGGTCTGGCCCCTGGCACCCTATCAGATGGCAGCTGTCAGAGGTGTGAGCCTGAGAAGCCTCTGGAACTGTCCCAGCCCCGGCTGGCAACAGCCCCAGAGCAACCCTGAGTGAGATCCCGCTGGCTGCACCCCGCCGGCCCCAGAGCTGTGCGAGATGCTCAGTGCCGCTGCCCTCTCCCCCACCAAGCTCAGGTGGTTGGTCACTTGCAGCAGGAATCTGGACGACACCGACAATACCCCGGGGTGGCACCAGGGACCTCCGTGCCACCACACCTGCACGCAGGCCAGGCTGGGAGACGCAGAGCCCACGAGCTGGCAGTGAGAAAGGCCGGTGACCCAGGCTGCGTCACTCCAGGGCAGGTCTTGGGGCCTCAGCCTGCGGTCCTTGTCCCGTCTGCTGAGCACAGGGACATGGGTGCAGACGGTGGGTACCGCACGCCCTGGCACACGGCTGGGGTGAGTGGGACCTGGGAGGGGGAGGGGGACGGGGCCACCAGGGCAAGCTGAGCACAGAGGAAAGGAGATGGATCACTGCTGGAAGCCCCCGGTCAGCTGACACCATCACTCAAAGTTACTGCACTTTTAAAAACGGTTTGATGCATCCTTTTTAGAAAACTTAGAAATTGTGGAAAAATAGAAAGGACGTTAATGCCCCCTGTCACCCTAGCACTGGGATCTTGTGTGGGGAGCAGCCTGGGGGCTGGATGGCCCCGACGGGACTCCTGGGTGGACTGCAGCCTTTCTTGGAGATACTGCTTTTGTTTTAATGCCGAATGCCAACACGAACACGCCCTGTCCTCGAGAACGCCCACACGGACGCGCCCCGTCCTCGAGAACGCCCACGTGAACGCGCCCCGTCCTCGAGAACGCCCACACGGACGCGCCCCGTCCTCGAGAACGCCCACACGGACGCGCCGCGTCCTCGAGAACGCCCACACGGACGCGCCGCGTCCTCGAGAACGCCCACGTGAACGCGCCCCGTCCTCGAGAACGCTCTCCTCCCGAAGGGCCGAAAGCAGAGACTGAACAGGTCCTTGCACAGCGTGTTCACTACCGCGTTACTCACAGGGGCCAAAAGGGGGAGGCCCCCGGGGGCCCCGGGAGATGAGTGAATGAGTGGCACCTGCCGGGACGGCGGGACGGAACGTTACTCGTCCCGTAAGAGGAAAGAGACCCCGACGCCCGCCACCTCACAGACGGGCCTCGAGGACAGGACGCTGAGCGCTCGCGTCACAGAAGGACACGCGCCGGGTGACTCCGCCCACACGAGGCCCCCGGAGTCGGCAAATCACAGAGACAGGACGTGGACGGTGGACGCCGGGTGGGGGTACTGCGGGGGCGGGGGGTGCTTGCGTTTCTAAGTCTCAGTTTGCATGAAAATGTTCTGGACGGATGGTGGGGATGGTTGCAGAAGGACGTGAACATACTTAATGCCACTGAACCAGTGGTTTAGATGGCAAACTTTAGTTATCTGTATTTTACTCCCGCCACCCCCACAGCTTAAAAAAAAGGTGTGTTTTGGAAAATTCTCTTCAGAAGTTGTGTGAATGAGAGCCAAGTCGACAATGATTCGAAAGCACATAATGCTACCTCCCCGCTGCCCCCTGGCCTTTTCTCCACACCCCGGAAGCCCCTCGGCCCCCGGGGACACACGCTGTGGCGAGGGCTTGGCCCAGACCCAGCTGCCTGAAACCTTCTTGACCTGCTGCTGTAAGCCACCCCGCCACCTGCCCACGGCCCTGCCACCCCCCCAAGGGACCTGGCCCTGGGGGCTCCAACAGACAGGGGGGAGGGACCCTGACACAGACCTGGAGGGGCCAACACAGACGAGGGGGCTGACACAACTGGGAAGGAGGGACCCTGACACAGACTCAAGGATGGGGACTCTGACAGAGACTGGGGGGGGGAACACAGACCGGGGGGCCCCTAGCGCAGACCCCAGGGTGGAGGGGAGTGTGGACCTGATGGACACGCAGCTCATGCGAGACGCACGGCAGCGCGGCGCACAGCACCCAGGTATACGGTTCACACACGGGACGTTCTGCACAGGTGCGCACGGCTCGCTGGTGAGGGACACAGGTGGCGCATGTGCACAGACTGCACGGCATACCGGACACACGCGCAGGGACGCACAGCATGAGGGGTACATGGCACGCAGGTGTGTGGCACACGCACGGGACGCACGCAACCCTGGTGCGTGGTATGCGGGACGCACGCATACAAAACTTACGCAATGCGGGACGCACGCACACGGGACGCAGGACGCACGGCACGGGGCGCCGAGGCACCCAGAATGCACGTTACCCAGGATGCGCAGCACGCATGACGCACGGGACGCACAGCATGCGGGGCTGGCTGTGCCTGCAAAACCGCCCACCTCGACCGCCTCTACTTACTGTTTTCTTTTCCTTCCTATTTTTGTTTTCCTCTTGAGCTTCATGTATACGTGCAGACTTCTATGTCCTGTTTGTATTCGCCGTCACTGCACGCTGCTGCCCCTGCCCGGTGTCGCCCAGCAGCAGGAAGAAGGCCCGGCCCTCCCGGGCTGTGCCGTAGGCTGTGTGGGGCCGGGGTCAGCCATCAACTTCTGGCCTGGCATTGGGCCACCTGCTTTTTGGGGGGCGTGCACCCCTACCTTTCATTATGTTTTCACTCAAACGTAGTGAAACAGGCAGACGAGAACCTTCCCAAAGCTAATCACACAGAAATCCTGCCCCGTGCTCCGGAGGAGCCACCGTGTGCGCGTGCAGCCTGATCCTGCCCGGTCCACGCCGCCCGCCAGCGGTCACTGTTCCTACTGCCCCAGTGGAGGCCTCTCCATGACAACAGGTCTCATCTGCGCAATGAGTGACCTGACAGGTGATTGTGGGAAAGGGATGTCAGGCAGTGGATTCACCTTCCCAAAGCTGCTCACTTGGGTGGGCCACGTGCCACATCCTGGGTGTGCACGGGCTTCGTTCTTGCAGGCCTATTGGAGGCTGCCGAGCACCCCGGAAAGTCAGTCACCATCCATCTCAGTGCACACCTACATGACCATCGTCACCATCATATGTGAGAGCCCAGACAAGGAACATGTCCTAGACAGAGGGGGCGGCATCCCAGAGGGAACAGTGTCCCAGAGAGAGGGAACACGTCCCAGAGAGGGGGAGCACGTCCCAGAGAGAGAGAGAGAACAGCATTCCAGGCAGGGGGAACAGCGTCCCAGAGGGAACAGTGTCCCAGAGAGGGGGAGCAGTGTCCCAGAGAGGGAACAGCATCCCGATGGAAGACACCGGGCCAACGAGAAGGCCCGACCACCCGGAGAACGAGAACATGCGCTTGGAGATACAGGCAGCAGAATCCTGGGGTCGGAGCCAGGACGGGTCTCCCGGCCTCACGCAGCCGGCCGGCCGTGCAGGTGAGTGATGCCCACTCAAGGCGGGGTTTCACATCTGTCCTACAGCTTAACTTCCATACTCACCCCTTTCCTGAGGTGCCTCACTTCCCACACGTGTCAGAGGGAATCAGAATCCACCTGGGGCAGGTTTGAAGGATGGGCGAGTGCTCCCAGCACTGGGGCCAGCAGGTGCACCGCTGTCACTGCTCTGGGTCCAAGGACATCTCCATCCCTGGCCTCTTGAGAAGCTCAGGGCAGCGACGCCCTGTTTGTCCCCAGGGCTCACTTAGCCCCGTATCTGAGATTTGGCCTCAGCAGACCCACTTGGTTCAGGCCTCTACGTGTCAGGGCACACAGTCCCGTCCAGCTTTGGAGGCCCCTGGACTGTAGGAGCTGCTGGTCTTTGTGGGGACCCGGACATCAGCCCCAAGGAGGGGAACCAGGGCCCCCGGCATCCTGCAAACACCCAGCTGGAGAAAAACCACTTCCTCCCTGAGCACCCGGCCCCGCCCAGCAGAGCCCGTCAGGCTCCGAAGGTTTGCGCTGGGCCCGGCCGGGCAGCTTGCAGGCCGAGGCCCAAGGCTCCCTGTTTGCTCTCCTGCAGAAGCGGCCAAGGAGCTCCCAGGCGGCCTTGAGCCCCGGGGTCCCGGGACCAGGTGCGCTGGGCACAGCAGTGCTCCTGAACACACCCTGCTCTGCGCTGCGCCAACACGCTGGCATCTGGCTCCACCCACAGCCGTCCACGATGCCCCCCCCAGGAGTCTGCGTGTGGGGTTCCCAGAGGGTCCTCTGCCCCAGTAGTGCCACCACAGCCAGGCCCAGTCAGTGTCTAAACTGCAGATTGCAGAGGAACCTTCCAGAGCCGCATCCTGTGGGAAGGCCTATGCGCCCAGGGTCTGAGTCTGTACCACCCACCCCTCCTCGGCCCAGGTGAGGGAAGACCAGCTCTGGCCAGGGCCTCAGTGACAGGTGTGCTGGCTGGGCCCACCGTGGGGTCCCCCTGAGCCGCGTCAGCCTCAGACCCCGGCCCCTCCCGGGCTCCGCGCATCTCAGCTGGCCTGACGGCCCCAGACGGCGCCCAGAGCTGTCCTGGCAGACGGCACGCTCGTTGCGGATGCGCCCACAGCACGCTGGCGCTTCACAGACGGGCCCCCAGGACGCAGAGGAGCACGCGCGACACGGGCTCACGCACCACCACATGGCGCCTGCCTGAAGCCACCAACCCCAGACGGCTCCCGCTCTGAACGCCCTCGTCCCCGGAGCGCCCTTGCAATAGCGGCACAGGCTGCGGGGGGCCGGCAAGACCCCGGGGCCAGCACCACTCACCTGCCCTCCGAGGGAGCGCGCTTCTGGCCAGGGCGGACTTCAGGCAGCAGCGAACACAACTTCCTTTTGCGAGTTTTGCAACACAGGTCACCAAAGACGTTGCCTTTGCATTTCCGCATCGTCACACACCCAAGCTCACTGGTCCCCCAGCTGCCTCTTCTGTGAAAATACAGCCCAAACCGGCTGGAGAGCCGCCCAGGCCCTGCCGAGCCTCTGCAGGCAGCCCGCGGTGGCTTAACAGCGCCCCGGGCCGTCCTGGGCGTGGAGGTGACCGGCCCAGCCTTTCTGCCTCCACCATGCCTTGTGGGCTCTCTGCACAGATCTGCAAGCACACGACCCCGGGACCCTTGCGGTGTCCAGCAGGCCTGAGCGGTGGGGGTCCCCCAGCCGAGAGGAGGGCCCGACAGACAGAGGAATGTGAAAAGGGCCCACCTACAGGGACAGCGCCGTGACCTCAGACCTGGAGTCCCACAGAGCTTAGACCATGAGCCACGTCGGTGACCCCAGAGGGCTTCGTGGGGTCCGAGACTCTTCGGGGGAAGGCCGCACACGCCCTCCGTGGGGGCTGCTCACATGACCCAGGCCTGGACAGTGGGAGCCGTGTGCCCACGCCCCTGATTGAAAACATCCAGACTTAAAGTGTTTATTGCTTTGTGAAGAAAAAACTTGTCAGGGTAACCAAACTCTCTCTGCTGTCTTTTGATAGAATCCTGGGCGCAAACAACATGAAAATCCCTGCTTACTAACCACGTTACCGCCCCAGATCGGATGCGGGGGAAGCCTGAGTCTGGAGCCAGCGGCATCTCCCCCAGGCTAACTTCTGGACAAACGGAGCCCGTGTGCGACGTGGACCTTGGGAGACGCTGTGTCAATGCTCCCGAGCAACCCGTGTGTTGTCTCTGCGACTCGCCTGTGCCTCTAGAATTACTCCAGAATCAACATTTAGAGTTTTAGTGGGTGGAGCGATCGTGTTGTGGGACCGCAAGCCAGTCGCTTTCCCTCAGAATCATGCTACTCACAGCACTTCACGTCCTGAATAACCTTAGCCAGGGAGTCGCCGTGAGGGACAAAGGTGGCACAGACCGACACCGGCCGCAGAGCCGTCTGTCTGCTGTTTTCATGCGCGGGGCCGGGGGGGGGGGGG
>NC_043712.1:89586813-89590977 GCF_006229205.1 Suricata suricatta
ACGTTCTAGTTGTGAGTGCTGCATTTAAAAAAAATGGTTCTGGGGAAAAAGCCTTCCTGCCTATGTGGGGAGGCCACAAATAGGGCAAAATATCGACACGTGATGAGTGGGGGCGCGTGGGGGCGCGGAGGAGCACGTGCGCCTGCCCGGAAACCGCCTGGCACACACCTGCCTGCCGGCCAGCAGCCCCACCCCGGGGCCTCCCCAGGAGAAACGGAAACACCGGCCCCGCAAAGACCTGTCACCACGTCGTGGCAATTTTATTCATAATAACTCAAAACCAGAAACAACCCAAAGTCCACCAACCGGGGAATGAATCAGCCAAGCGTGGGACGGTCCTAACAGGGAATGCCACTCGCTACTGATTCACCACACGACAGCGTTGTGTCTCGCCAGAAGCCAGAGGCAAAAGGCTGCTCCGGATAAAGGTGATCAGCAGGCAAGGCCTGCGTATGAAGTTGGGGCGGCGCAGTTCTGCGGCTCGGGGGGCGGGTCTGCTCCAGTCGCCGTGACAAAATACCATGGCAACAACCACAGCCGTGGATCTGCCCGGTCCTGGAGGCGGGAAGGCCGGAGGCGGGCGTGAGCAGGGCCAGCCTCCCGAGGCCTCCCTTCTGGTGTGGGCTGTGTTCTCCCCTGTCCTCACGGCTCGTCCCGCCGTGCGTGTCTGTGTCCACATCCCTGCTTATGAGGACACCAGTCACACTGGATTAGGGCCCACACATAAGACCGCGTTTTAACTAGTTACCTTTGGGCGGGTGCGGTTTCTAAGTACGGTCACATTCTGAGGCACCGAGGGTTAGGATTTCAGCACATGGATTTTGGGGGCACCATTCAGCCACAACCCGCCGGAGGATGGGGTGGTGGACGCTGCACCAGTGGGGTAAGGCAAGGAGCGGAGACGCACGCAGAGCACGTGGAGGAATGAAAGTGTCCACGTGCGTGGATGACCCAAGTGTCTAAGAAAATCCCACCAATCTACAAAACCTTCTAGAACTAACAAGTCACGGACACAAGATCAAGTCCCGAAAATCACCGGCAGTGGACGTGCAGATGCCAAAAGCTAAAAACACACTGCCATTTACACACACACACACACACACACACACACACACACACACATTTACTAAGCTTGGGTGTTGAAAAGTACAGCACGCTGAAGGAAACAGTCTCATAGGCATATCGCGTTCCTGGACTGAAGACTCAACACAGCAAAGATGTCAATCCTCCCACAAATGATATAGGAGTTTAATTCAGTTTCTATCCAAGTCCCAGCAAGGCTTCCTGTAGACCTGAGAGGCACTCATTCTAGAATGTACCTGCAGGGCAAGGGCCCCAGGGCAGCAGGTGCCAGGAGCAGGCAGGACGCTGGAGGAGCCCCTGGCCCCATGGTAAGGTCCCTCAGTAGCCACAGCAGAGGGGACAGGGTGGTGCTGGGGGGACACACACAGCGTCAGTGGGGCCCAGCAGGAAGCCCAGCAGGAGCCCCACCACGGGGGCTAGGGGGAGGCTGCTGGCCGTGCAGAGGGAGGAAAAACAGCCTTTCCACAAATGGCCTCGGAGGCTGGGACCTCCACAGGCAAATAAGGGACCCGACCTAAACCGCAGGCCTGACACAAACACCCGCGCAAAGCGGGTCATAGATGTCAATGTGACACGTAAACCGTCTAACGTCAAGGAAAACACTTTTGGGAGCCGGGGCTGGGACACCAAGAGCAGGAGCCCTGAAGGAACCTCGGCGGGTGCGGGCTTGCAAACGGGCGGCCGGGCTGGGAAGAGCCCGGCAGGTGCCCTGGGAAGGAAACGGCCACCACCCGGGACGCATCAGCGACACCACGTCCGTGCGGAGACTAAAGCCTGCGTCCACGCGGACACCCGCATGCGATGTGCAGGCTCATCCCCACAGACCCGACCCGCACACAGCCCGCGTCCCCCGGGCACGCCGGGAGCACACAGTCCCTCGGCCTCCGCCTGCACAGCGCCGTGCACAGATGTGCGTTCCAGGAGCACAGGGCGGCGGGGTCCTCGGGCGGCTGGCACCGGGCTGTGCCTGTGCTGACGTCCTGCGGGCCACGGCTCTCCACGGTCGTGCAGGACGTCACACCTGGGGGAGGCTGCGTAAACTGCACGTGAACCTACAGTTACTGCAGAATAAAAGGTTTAAGTTTTAAGAAAGAACTAACAGAGGACGCCTGGGTGGCTCCGTCGGTTAAGCGTCCGACTTCGGCTCAGGTCATGATCTCACGGTTCTTGGGTTCCAGCCCCGAGTCGGGCTCTGTGCAGCTCAAGCCTGTAGCCTGCTCGGATTCTGTGTCTCCCTGTCTCTGTCCCTCCCCTGCTTGAGCTCTGTCTCTCTGTCTCTTAAAAAGAAACCTATTTTAAAAATTTTTTAAAGGAAAGAAAGGGCTAACGGAGTCCCCTGATTGTTAAGAGAAACAGTGACTCATGCAGGGAAACACAGAAGCTCCCGGAATCCCCAGCACAACAGAAGTGGACGTGGGGCTGGGCCCCAGGGCCTTGCAGCTCCCCAACGTTAATCAGCACACCCCGCCCCTCGCTCTGTGCCCTCAGCCCAGGGCACCCCCTGCTCCACCGTCCACGCCCAGCACGGGTGCGCAGGCTGAACACTCCTGCCCTCCGCCGCTCCCCTCCCCACGACGTCGGCATCTGGCATCACGGCTCCTGCGTCCCCACAGACAGACTGAAGGAGGAGCAGCCTTGGGGCCACCCCACCTCCCCGCTTCCAGAAGGGGGAGCCGTGTCTCAGGAGGCGAAGTAGCTGCCAAGGCCGGCACGGGGCGCAGGGCGGCGGGGCGAGCAGGGCCGGCGGCCGGCAGAGGCCCTGTGGGTGAGCATCTGGGCACCCAGGACAAGGAAACCCGGGCTCAGAGATGCTCAAAGCCTGCACTCAGGCTCCCCAGCTGCCCCCCAGGCCAGAGGGAGCCTGCCCCTCATCCCTGCACGGCTCCCTGCGCCCCACCCCTCCCACTCACCCTGGGGGCGCCCATCAGGCCAGGGGGGGACCCGAAGCTTTGGAGGAGGCAGCTCTGCCAGCTTGCAGGCCCCGAACACCCAGCCACCAGCGCCGGACAAGACCCGGGGAGGGAACCTTGCACTCAATGCGGACACACACGGGCCGCAGGCCTTGCTGGCTCTGGTGCTGAGCTTCCGGGGTTTTCCATCTTCCTCTCCGTGGGCCTTGCTGGCTCTGGTGCTGAGCTTCCGGGGTTTTCCATCTTCCTCTCCCTGCTTCTCAGGAATATGTGTGTTTTTACAAAGAACACTTACCATATTTGCCGTTGGGAGAACAGTCAGCCTATTTAAAAAGAAGACAGTAAAGTGTCGCTCATTCGAGACTCCGGACCTCCAACAGCTCCCGTCAGAGCCACAAGCTCCAGGGCTGTTTATACACGGACAATCCAATTTCTACGTAGCTGCCCTGAATTCCTTGGAGGGAAAATGCGGTCAAGAAACCCAGGAGGAATGGACACGGGGTGTAATTCTGCTTTCTGTAAACACACTTCCCCAAAACGTTCTCTAGGTTCCTTTCCACTGAAACTGCATTTTGTTCAGAGACAGAAAGTGTCCCCTAAACTGGGCGCCGAACTGGGTGCTGCTGAGCATGTAGCCGGAAGTCGGCCGGCACCGAGGAGGGCCCAGGCCTGGCTTCGGACTCGGGCTGAGAGTGAGGGCTGCTGCTGAGCGCTCCCGCTGCCTCTCTGTAAACAAAACAAGCAGACTCGCCCTACAAACACCGACGGGTCAGCCCTCATGGCCAACGGAGCCTGTGGGACGTGCGGGGGGCCTGTGGCCTCGGGCCCAAGGTGTCCTTGCAGGAGCCTTGCAGACAGAAGAGGACAGGGCAGGAGGCCCTGGGGGTGAAGACAGGGCCCCGGGGGGAGGTGGCCCTGGCCTGTGACACGTCGCTCTGACGCCAGCCGCTGAAGGGCGTGGGTGTCTGCAGGCTTTTTTTTAAGCCAGTAAGAAAGAAAAGCAGCGTGGAATGCAGCCGCACCTCCCCGCACCGCGCGCTGCAGCCCTGCACGTTCACCGAGGGACGGCGGAGGCGCCCGTGTGTGGAACGAGTCTTTTGGCTCCATCTCCCCAAACTTGCTCATCGTCACTGCGTTTGTTGCGGTGATCTGGATCGGTCCCGTCGCCTCG
>NC_043712.1:89591077-89594270 GCF_006229205.1 Suricata suricatta
CCGGCGTCTGCGCGTCTGGGTAAACCGCCGGAGGGGAGCGCGGTGGGTGCCCAGAAACGCCTCGGCCTGAGGTTGCCATGAAAACGGGGACCCCAGTTTCCGACGCTGGCTTGTCTTTTTATTAAAACAATGGGTTAGAGCAGTTTTAGGTCCACAGCAAAATGGAGGGAAATTCGGAGATTTCTCCTGCGCCCCGGCCCACCTCACCCCCATCCGAGGGGAGCCTGTTACAGATGCGGGGGCGCTGCGCCCATCACGTCGCGGCCCGGAGCCCACGCGTCGTCAGGGTCACCCGTGGTGGGCTTGGGACAAACGTGCCATGACACGTGCCCGTCATTCCACGCCCTGAGACCTCCCTGGCAGCCAGAATGTCACAGGGCAGGACAGGACCGTTCAGGGTGTTGCCTTCTCGAATTGGCTTCTGTCACTTAAGTCCCAGCAGTTCTCGCGCCTCTGTCTTTCTGCCTCACAGTCCCTCTCGTAGGAAAAGCGGCCCTTCAGGTACATGTGATTCCTTTTCTTGACAGAGGCTGAAAATGCACACTCTGAGTCCCTGGGGACGCCAGGCCCCTGGCTTTTTGGCGGCGTGGACCGGGATGCTGGGCGTGTAGGGCGGCCTCCTGGCCCCACCTGGAGTGTGCACGCCTTGAACTAGTGCAAGCCGGCTGCCGGCCGCAGCGCTGTCCAGGCCTGGCTGCCGGGCCTCCTGCCTGCCGGGCGGGGTCTCCCTCGGGTGGAGCCTGGGCTGGGGCCTCAGTTTCTGCATTCGCACCACAGTAGTGGCAACAGCTCGTCCCTGGGCTCGTGGTGGGCTTGCTCGGTGACCTCAGCCTGTGCCCTGGGGCCCTGGCCCTGCTCTGGGCACAGTGGACAGACTGGC
This sequence comes from Suricata suricatta, assembly GCF_006229205.1. Taxonomy (NCBI): domain Eukaryota; kingdom Metazoa; phylum Chordata; class Mammalia; order Carnivora; family Herpestidae; genus Suricata; species Suricata suricatta. The sequence goes on from NC_043712.1 coordinate 89,591,958, forward strand.
TTTGGGGGCTCAGGGCAAGACAAGAGTGCCTGGCCCCTGCCATGTGACTGGGGCCCATGCCTCAGTATCCCCCGCTGTCCAGCGGGGCTTGCTGTGGGTGACGGGAGCTGAAGAGTGCCTGCACACGCATGGCTGGTCCCACTGCGGTGGCTACCCAGTGGCAGGACCCCTTCTCAGGCTTGTGGGCACCTGTCCTGCCTCCGTCCCACAGCCTGGGGCCAGCTTTCGGGGCTTCCTCCTGCCCCAGGACACTCGGCGAGGGGCCCCCAGGGGCCTCCCTCCGGCACAGAGGGGGTTGGGGCCTGCCCGCGGCTCAGCAGCCCCAGCCCACTCAGGCCACCCCGTCCCCGCAGCCACTGCCCGCTGTCTGTGTGCACATGCGTGCGCAAGTGGACGTGTGTTGTCTGTGCGCCTGTACATGCGTGTCTGTGAGCATGTGTGTGTGTCAGCACTAGTGGGTGCGTGCACGTGCAATCGGCCCCTGAGGGACCGCAGGGAGACTCGTCCCCGTGGGCACTGCTGCCTGGCCCCCCACCCTGCGCTTCGGCCCAGGATGTGGCATCGCCTGCCCCTGAGCTCCTGCGCCTGTAGTGGTGCTCAGCCCCCTGGCTGCTTAGTGAGCCCTCCCCCCTCCCCGCTTCCTTTCTGTACCTCCCTCCCTCCCTCCTCCCTCCCCTTCCTTCCCTCCACCCTCCTTCCCTCCATCCTTCTTTCATCCCTCCTCCCTCCATCCCTCCTCCTTCCCTCCCTCTCCCCTCCTTTTCCCTCATTCCCTCTCTCCTTCCTCTCTCTCTGTCCCTCTCTTTCCCTCTTTTCTCCTGCCTCCCACCCACTATCCCTCTTTCCTCTTCCTTCCTACCTCCCTCCCTCTTCCCTCCTTTATCCTCACTCCCTCCTTCCCTCCTTCCCCCCTCCCACCTTCCCTCCCTGCTCCTCGCACCTCCTTGCTCCCTCCTGCCTCTTTGCCATCTTGTTCCAGAGGGATCTGGTTCAGCTAAAGCATGCAGGATAGGGCAGCAGGGGCATGTGAGGCGAGAGCTGTGCATCTGCCAGACGGAAGTCAGGGAGGGACCCGCGAAGGCCCGGGGAGCCCAGGACCCAGTGCCCTGGGAGTTCTGGCCACAGGCCGACTCTCCCTGCTAGTGAGTTCGGGAAGCTCCCCCCGACCTCCAGGTCAGCCCTTGGGAGCAGTGGGAGACTGAGCAGATCTGAGGGACACTCAGGGACCTGCTGCTCCGGACCCCGAAGTGACCTCGAGACACAGAGCACCCCGCCCTGGGACACGGGAAGGGCTGGCTGCTCCAGGTGGACGCTGAACTCTCAGCCCAGAATGGACCCCCCACCCTCCCCTGCCCACCCCCTACCCACTCACCCCTACCTCCTCGCCCCCTGCCCAGCTCGTGCCTTCCTGGGGCTGCTCAGCCCCCAGGGTCCCCTGCAGGAACAAGGGAGAGGGGCCAGCATGGGGGTGGCCGCCCGCCCCTGCCTGCCCGAGTCTGGTGTGTCTGCTGCACTGAAGGGAATCCCTTTCTAGAGCTCCAGCTGGGCTTTAGAATGAAGTTGCTGGTGACAGATGCTTGACTGAGGAGGGCCTTTTGTTTCCCAGTAATTAATTTCCAGTAAGCCCCTCCCTCTCCCTCCTTCCTCACTGTGTGTGTGTGGGGGGGTCTGCTGCGAGCACATTCCCATCCTCCCTCCCCTGAAAGGCAGCCCGCTAAGTGCACAGAGCTGTGAAGGCTGAGGCACCTTTGGTCACTTGGGAGCTGAGAGTAAGGACCTAATGGGAGAGGACGGGTGCCTGTGACTGCGGGGCGCGGCCGGCTGCCGCGGGTCCCCATGCTCAGGACCTGGGTGTGGGAGCTGGTGGCAGCCCCTGTCACCCTGCTTTTTGAATCTCTACAGGAAACCTCGAGAAATTGAGGGTTTGCTTCTAGACCACTGGGACTAGGTGAATATTGCAATAAAGTGAGTCAAGTGAACTTTTTGGTTTCCTGGAGCCTATAAAAGTCATGTTCACACTGCACTGTCGTCTGTGAAGGGTGCGGTGGCCTCATGTCCACGACACGGTGTTCACACCTTAAGTAGAAATGCTCTCCCACTAAATGCGAACCGTCATCCCCACTTTCAGCGAGCTGAGCCGTGATCTTTCTGCTGGTGGAGGGTCTTGCTTGATGTTGATGGCTGCTGACCCCGCAGGGAGGTGACAGCTGACCCCGCCGGGGCCGTTTCTGAACCTAAGACAACGGTGAGGTTTGCCACAGAGACTGACTCTTCTTTCAGGAACGATTTCTCTGTAGCACGTGATGCTGTTTG
>NC_043712.1:89594370-89607438 GCF_006229205.1 Suricata suricatta
GCCTTCCCTCCGGCGGGGCGGCGCCCAGAGGCAGCCCCCTTTCTTCTCCAGCCCGACGGAACCAGCAGGGGGCGGGGCGGCCCGGGGATGCCCACCGTCGCCACGGCAACGCAGAGGGCAGGCGGGGTGGGCGTGTGGGCGCTGTGGGCCGGGAGCCGGTCCCAGGCGGGCGGGAGCAGGGCCCAGGCAGGCTGGGCGAAGAGTTGTTTTCCTTCGCGCCCCCTGCCGCCCACCCTCCCGCTGGCCGACTTGTCACAAGGTCCTGAGGCCACTAGGTTCTCCACCCGCACCGTGACCGGCTCTGCAGGTGCAGGCTTCCCGCCTCCTGGGGCGGCTTCGGGAAGGACACAGAGGGCTTTGGAGGCTTCGCGGTGTGTGTGGTGTGGTGTGTGTGCTGGTGTGTGACTGTGTGTGTGATACTGGGTGTGATGATGTGTGTGTGAAGCTGGGTAATGCTGTGTGTGATACTGTGTGTGCGATGTGTGTATGTGTAACGTGTGTGATGCTGTGTGATGTGTGTGTGATGCTGTGTGTGTGAGATACTGTGTGTGATGCTCTGTGTGTGATGAGGTGTGTGTGTGATGTGTGTGTGTGATGCTGTGTGTGTGATGCTGTGTGTGTGGGATGTTGTGTGATGTGTGTGTGATGCTGTGTGTGATGCTCTGTGTGTGTGTGACGTTGTGTGATGTGTGTGTGTGGCTGACACAGGGCCCAGGTGAGATACAGGCACCCTGCCAGGCCACCCCAAGCCAGCTGTCAAGTGAGGGACATACACACACACACACACACACACACACACACACCCCAACAGGAGAATGACATGCATGCAGCATCAGGGACAGGAGGTGACAGCCTGGGTGAGACCCCTGGCACCCAGAAGATGCTGAGCCTGTTGTCCTGTCCTCTGGAGACAGCTCCAAGTGTCCCCATGTGGCCTTTCGTTTGCCGGGAAATCTGCAGATAGAAACACAGGCTTGTGGTCCAGCAAGAATGCCGTGTCATCAGCTCCTGAAGCGAGTGCTACGTGGCGTTAAATAGGAGGCTGTGCTGCGGGGCGGGAGGAGGCGGCCGCGGCCGGATCTCCACTCCGGAAAGATGCCTCCTGCCATGTGGAGGGACCGAGGGCAAGTGTCCCTTCTTCCCACTCAGTCCTGCTGGAAGAAGTCTGGCAAACAGCCACCGGGCAAGACCGGGCCGCTGGCTTGCAGGCGCTTCCCATCCGGCTGCGTTTCATCCTCTAACCCCAAAACTGCCACCGACAGCCTCTTGGAGAAAGGCCCCCTCCCGGTGCGAAACCGCAGGGGGCTGGCACAGTCACATTTCCAGATTCAGCCCCAGGGTCATCTCGGAAGGACACCCCATGCAGGTGCCACCAGGTACCTCCATCCTGGGGGCCCGGACCCACCGGCGACTGTTTTGCTCAAACCCCAGTAAAGAAACGCTGCCTTTGGCTGGGGTTGGAGCCAGATGACTGGCCTGTGCCAGGAAAGGCAGGAACACTCCGATCGCAAATGTGTGCCCGTCCAGTTTAGTGACACCCGGGCGACAGCCAGCCCACAGGCGCTGCGCCGGGCGGCCCGCAGCACGGAGACGGAGGCACCCTGTCCCCAGCAAGCCGGACACTCGCTCTTTTCCCTGCAGCATTTGCCCCCAAGCACACTCAGGCCTGCAGCTCTCCCCTGACCCCCACCCGCGGGGGGCCCCCCCGAAGGGGCCCCAGTGCCTTCCGAGCCCCTGCGCCTGTCTGATGCACAGGACCGCTTTCCCTCAGCCCCCCGGCCTCACGCCTGCACGCCCACGGCCCGGAGCCGCTTCCCGCCGGGACACGTGCTGCGTGCCAGGCCCTGCAGAAGGGCATCGCCACCTGCCCAGGGAGGTGAGCATCGTTAATTCTACTCACAGACGTAGAAGTCTCAAGGCGAGTGCAAAGCCTGGGAAGCCTGGTTCAGGGTGCGGGAGTCCTGAGCGCCCCCCGATGAGACGGCTGGCGGCTGGGGCTCTCTCCCCGGGCTCCTGGCTCATCGGCCTCCACGTGGGTGCTGGTGACTCTGGGGCCGGCCACCTGGGTGCCACTGTGTCTCCCGTCCTGACGGCAGTTGAGCAGAAGCCACGTGTGCACGCACACACTCACACGCTGACACACAACGTATGCAACTGTGTGCAGCACGACACGCATGTGCCCACACAGCGCTCCCATCCTGCATTTCTGCGCCGCGACAAACCCAGAACTCCCTAAATTTAAAAAATACTGTTTTTTATTAAAAATTTCTTTAATGTTTATTTATTTGAGAGAGAGAGAGAGACAGAGAGAGTGTGCGGGTAGGGGCAGAGAGAGAGGGAGACACAGAATCAGAAGCAGGCTCCAGGCTCCGAGCTGTCAGCACAGAGCCCAATGCGGGGCTGGAACCCACGAACCATGAGACCAAGACTTGAACCGAAGTCGGACGCTCAACCGACTAAGCCCCCCAGGTACCCCTAGAATTCTCTAAAGGACAAGGGCCAGGAAGACAGGGACACGCCCCCAGGCCTGTTTGGGTTGCTGTGAGCCAAGGTGATGCAGGACACCTCCTCAGGGAGGGTGACTATGGCCCCCCAGGAGCAGCAGGACAGACACGACCTGTGCCCTCTGATTCTGGAGCCCTGAAGTGACACCTGCCTCTTGGCTGTGCTGGTGGAGGCCCCGTGACAAGGCTGCCGGTGCCCGGGGGTGGGGGGCAGGGCCCATGAGCCCCTCTCCAGGGGGCCCCGACCCACTGCTCACCGGTCAGCCTGCAGACAGGGTCTCTGAGCAGGAGGCTCTTCCCAGGTGGCCTCAGGACTGCCCCCTGGCTGGTTGCCCACACGCAGGGTGCCGCAGGGGGCGGAGGTGGCTGCAGGGCCCGGCTGGGGTGGGGGACGCCAGTTGTGCTTGCAGAAGCCCCACCGGTGTCATGGGAAAGATGCCACAGCCCGGCCCGGCCACGGCTCCAGCGCATCTCGGGTCTCAGACCTGAACACGGCCACGAGGACACCGAAGGCAAGCTCAAACCGAGGAGGTGGCCCCTGGCGCTGTGGCGAATCGGGGAGAATTAGAAGTCACGGCCAAGTGCAGGGCAGGATCCGGGAGGAGCAGGAAAGGAAAATCACTGGCACTTTGGTGAAATGTGGGTAGGTCTGGAGTTTAGAGGGCAGGGTTTCACCAAGCCGGGGGCCGGAGGTACCCGTGTGCTGTGATTGTGCACCTTCGGGGGAGCCCCGTGAGGAGTCTGGGACTTGACACCAGTTCCCCAGCTTTTCCGTGACTCTCACATTGGCTCAGAATAAACACCTTGGCGGTTCCCCACGGCCTGCAGGGTGAGGCACAGGTGCCCTGTCCTGGCATTCAAGGCTCCTCAGCGAGGCTCCAGCCTTCCGTGGGGCTGGGAATGCCCTTCCTTTGCCAGGCAGCGGCCCACTGGGCTCAGCCTTTAGGAGGACAGCTGCTCTGCTGCACGTAAGCTGAGGGCCACAGCTGACCTCTCCGACCCCCCACCCCCGCTCCCGGCCGGTCCTGACGGACACCCGCCCCGCAGAGCTACATACACACACCGGGCAAGCCTCCAGGTCTTCTGAGCCTGGGGCACTGGGCGGGCACCCACTCTGCTATTCTTTGTGCAGCAGGATGCAGTGATTAGGGGCTGTGTGTCCCTGGGCAAGTGTCTTACTCTTTCCGAGCCTCCATTTTCTCATCCATATAATGGGAATAATGAGTACCACCCTCTTCCAATTATTGAGGGAATTAAAAGAGGCAAGACTGCCTGTTGTCACTGCCACCAGGATGTCACCTCCCCTGACAGGGCAGCAGGCGTGTCCGTCACCGTGTGGGTGCTCCCAACACTGCAGCTCAACACATGGAACCTGGAACCGAATCTCACCAGAGCACAGCACCTGCTGGGCACCCGGAGGCGAACGTGGGGCCCGCGCTGCTCACGCTTGCTCACGTCCAGGAGAAAACCGAGGGGCAAGGAGGAGGGCCGGGACATGCTCTCGGGTTCCGAGCCACCGGCGTCCTTGGCGATCGCGTTCTGCGGCTCACTTGTGAAGGCGACACCTTCCACAGCAGGGACATCACGCTCTTCCATTCGCACGGTTCCAGGGTGGTTTCCGAGACCCAGGGCTGACGTCCTGCGGCAAATGAGACGCAGAAACCGATTCACGGTTAAGATTTCTCTTCGGAGCCTGGCGACTCTCTGAGGGTCCCTCCGCGGGATGGAGGCTCACTGACGAGCCGCTGCTGCCGCAGGGACACACCGCAGACCAGATTTCCCGCTGTTCTGAGAGCCCTTTGTGTTCACACACTGAATTTAGCTTTGGGACGCAGCTGGATCCTGTGGGCCCTGAAACATTTAAAGAAAAGTGGTCAGATGTGACTGGGGAGATGGGCTCCACCCACCGGAGCTGCTGGCTTTGAAGACGGGGCAGGAGCCTTGGCTCTCCTGGAGCCTCGGGGGTGCCCGGTGATGCCACACCTGCGTCCTAGCCCGTGGGCCCCGGACCGAACTCCTGACCTGAACAAAGACGGTGCGGATCAAGGGTGTGCAGTTCTGAGCCACAACACACGGGTAATCTGTTATGGTAGGAATAGAAAACGGTTACAGGCTTTTTCTTGGAACTAGAGTAACTAATTCAAAAATTCATCTAGAATACTAAAAGTCCAAGAGGCACCTGGGTGGCTCAGTTGGTTAAGCGTCCAACTCTTGATTTCAGCTCGAGTCTTGATCTCACAGTTTGTGAGTTCAGGCCCCCCATCAGGCTCTGTGCTGACAGTGCAGACCCTGCTTGGGATTCTGTGTGTCTCTCTCTCTCTCTCTCTCTCTCTCTCTCTCTCTCTCTCTCTCTCTCCCCCTCTCTACTCATTGTGCTCTCTCACTCTCTCTCTCTCTCTGTCTCTCATTCAAAAATAAATAAACAACATTAGGGGCGCCTGGGTGGCTCAGTCGGCTAAGCGTCCAACTTCGGCTCAGGTCATGACCTCACAGCTCGTGGGTTCAAGCCCCGCGTCGGGCACTGTGCTGACAGCTCAGAGCCTGGAGCCTGCTTCAGATTCTGTATCTCCCTCTCTCTCTACCCCTCCCCTGCTCATGCTCTCACACTCTCTCTCAAAAATAAAACATTAAAAAAATTTTTAAACAAAACCTTATTCTTTAAATAAACATTAAAACAAGAAAATAAGTAAATGTTAAATAAATATATACATACATAAGTAAAAAAAACATTGAAGAGAAGAGAGCCATACAAAGTTTCTCCTTTCCTCTCTTGACTCGTCATAAGATCATATATTTATTATTTAATGTAAAGAACAATTTGAATTTTAATTACTAGCGTGACTGTCGCAGTCGGTCTGTATAGGGTGCAATCCGAAGACCGCCTACACCACTGCAGCAGAGCCGGCACAGGGGGCACAGCGGCCTGAGGACTGCGAAGGTCGCAGTGCCCCACTAAGCAGTGGGGAGCAGAGTGCTCATGGACCGGGGAGCAGGTAACGCAGCCCCATGGGGGCCCGGCGGGGGGCACAGCAGCGCGGCAGGGGCCTCCCCGCACCCGCCCGGGGAGCAGCCAGGCTCCCGGGGAAAAGCTCTGAGTCTTGATGATGAATGGTGATCAGCCAGAGGGAAGCTGGGACAAGCATTCTAGGTGGGAACAGAATGTGAAAAGACAGAAGCTGGGTGAACATTCTTGGGCAGGACGGCGGGTGGACAGCCTTGACCAGTACTGGCTGCCTCGATGGCAGTAACCTGCCCTGGACTTCGCGTCCCACAGCTTGTGCGGCGGTCAGTTCGCAGTCAGCCGCGTGGGGACAGGAGGGGCGGTGGTGGCAAGAGCACTCCTTATGTGCCGGGGGTCCCAGGAACAGCAGGACATGAGCCTGGAGATGGGCAGGTCATGGATCAGGAAGGACTGGCCGAGCCTGTCATTCCGCTGGGACGCGGGGTGAGCCAGAGACCACCCGTAGTGTGGGGGTAGCGACGTGCACCTGACAGGAGCCTCCGCGGGGTCCCCAGTCACCGGCCGCTCCCCAGGACCCAGACTACTGTGGGCACCTGGCACCTCCGTGCTCAGCCCCGGGGGGACGCAGGCCACGCAGAGCCCAGCGGAAGAGACTGGGGGACACACTGCCCCCCCACATGACTTTCAGACCAGAAGGGTGCCAGGCTGGACTGGGGCCGCTTCCTCCCCCGATGAACCAGTAATTTTCGCTGCCTGGTGCTTTCCTTCCTCCACCGGCGATCGAATGGTAAGGCCGCCTCACCCCTGCAGGCGCCTGTCCCTTTAACTCAGGAACTGGGGGCCCTTCCTCGGAGCGAGGGAGGCTCAGGGGGGCAGCAGGCACCCAGGGTGGCGTGGCCAGGAGCCGGTGCGGGGCGGCTTTGGACCCTGGGAGGGCAGTGGTCCTCCCCTCGGTGGGGAAGCCCCTGTGGAGCAGTGGAAAGGGACTGATGGCAGCCCCAGCGGAAGCCCATGACCACTGTGAGTACGGCCCGCTGTCACCTGCACGCGCATGGGGACACTGGGGCTCACAGAGCTCGAAGGGCCTCCCTGGGCCGCGGCTCCAGCCGTGAGATGGGCTCCCAGGATGGCCCTTGGGCAGAGGATGTCAGCTCGATGCCAGCCCGGCCCCGGAGCGCCCACTGGAGCTGGCAAGCACGCGAGTGGTCTGAGGCCAGGCAGTGACCTCAGGGCCACCGTGAGAAACAGCAGCTCTTCTGACCCCCGAGCAGTGCCCCCAAAGCCAGTTGTCCCTCCAGCTGCAGAAGCTCGGCCGCCCAGCTTGGCGGGACCATCTGCTCCCAGCCTGGGGGCCCCGGGGGGGGGGGGGCGGGGGTGCGTGCCCTGCAGGGGGCCTGAAGGCCAGCCGGGGGCAACAGGCGAGAGGTCGCCTCTCAGTGCCCCCCCCCACCCCCAGAGCCTCGCAGACGTGGGGCCGGCTCGGCGGGGAGGTCAGCGGGCCACCGGCTGCCGGCAACGTCCCTGGGTGACACGGTTTGGTGAGGGATGCGTGTCAGGACTCTGGCCCGGGTCCCCGCTGATGGAAGGGAAGCGTGCTGGCCTGGCTTTCTCCCTGGTGCCTTCTGAGGATACTCACGGGGGGTTCTTCCTGCTCTCGGGCGGGCAACTTCAGGGTTTTCACAGGCACCGTTCTGTGGTCTCAGAGTCGCAGATGGAAACGACAGAACAGGTGTCCCACGGGATCGGCAAAGCTGGGGCAGAACAGACGGCCCCTGTCGTCCCTGCTGACGGGAACAGGTGCACGACTCTTCTGTGTCCTTTGTGAGCGGAAGACACCAGGGAGGATCTTCGTGGGGCCCCTTCGAAAAGACGAAGCAAAACCTAAAATAAATAAGAGAAACCGCATTTTTTGGGTACATTGTAAATAAAACTAAAACGTTTTGAGTGGATTTCTTTTTTAGTTAAAGACTGTTTTTTTTATTTTTTTAATGTTTTATTTATCTTTGAAACAGAGAGAGACAGAGCATGAGAGGGGAAGGGCCAGAGAGAGAAGGAGACACAGAACCGGAAGCAGGCTCCAGGCTCTGAACTAGCTGTCAGCACAGAGCCCAATGCGGGGCTCGAACCCATGAACGTGAGATCTGACCTGAGCCGAAGCCGGAGGCTCAACCGACCGAGCCACCCAGGCACCCCTAAAGACTGTTTTAAACTTCAGTTTATCAACTCAGATATGCATTAAGAGTCTCTGTGTATTCTGACCATGCCGATCCTAAATCTGGTCTTCTCTCTACTGAAATGTACGGTTCACCCATGCCTCTTTCAGTTTTTTTTCCAGGATCCATTATTTTTCTATACATAGATTTTAATGTTTATTTATTTATTTTGAAAGAGAAAGTGTAGCTGGGGTAGAGAGAGAGAGAGAGAAAGAGAGAGAATCCCAAGCAGGTTCCATATGGCCAGCACAGAGCGAGCCCCCACATGGGGCTCAAATTCACAAACTATGAGACCATGACCTGAGCCAAAACCGAGTTGGATGCTTAATGGACTGAGCCCCCCGGGCGGCCTGTATTTTTTCTCCATGTATTTTCAGGAAAGTCTCCTCCTTTGATGTCTCGCTGACAGGAGTCTCATGGTACCCTCACATGGACGCGTCCACATGCACGGCACACGGGTAACTCACACGGTGCACACGTACATGTACACAGCATGTGAGGCGGTCTTCCTATGTTTAGCAATGTAGGGAAACTGGGAGGAAATTCAAGAATGCCAAGGGCTATAAAGAGAATTCCATTTTTACTAGTAACATTTGGCTTGCTTGAAATGGGTCTTTTGACTTTGTTGGTGGGATGTTTACCAAGTACGGTTTTCCCTTTAATGTAGCCTTTCTGTGCAGAGTGTCTGAGCTTCGCATCCTTAGAAGAGTTGTGTCCACTCCGAGGCACGGCCAGGCAAGCTTGATGAACTTCCTCATTTAAATCTCAGACTCATTTGTAATGCATCCTCTATGTACGGCACGACTCATGGATTCACTTTATTTCTTGAAAATGGATAATTTTCCCGGCAGCAAATGTATTGAAATGCAGCCTTTATCATATCCTAACTTCTGGGCGTATCTGGGACTGTTTGCTGACTTTCCGTTCTGTGCCATTGGGCTGTCTGTTCATAGATCAGGTCCACACTGTCTTCAGGACTAAGCATTATGCTGTGCTTTAATATCTCAGGTCCCCATTTGATTTTCTATTATTTATTTATTTATTTATTTATTTATTTATTTATTCTGGGAGCCAGAGAAAGACAGAGCATGAGCAAGGAAGGGGCAGAGACAGAGGGAGACACAGAATCGGAAGCAGCTCCAGGCTCTGAGTTGTCAGCACAGAGCCCAAAGCGGGGCTTGAACACACGAACCGTGAGATCATGAGCTGAATTACCTGGGCGCCCTCACTTTTCTCTTTAAAAAATGTTCTGGGTACTCTTGCTCTCCCTCTCCCACCCCTGCTTTAGATTTTAAAATCATCTTTGCTGGTTTAAAATAACAACAAAGACAACAGAATTCATAATGGCGTTTTTACTTAGAGCTGAGTTAATCTAGGAAATAGCTCAGTGGGGCTTGGCATTTTTATTATTTTGAGCCTTCTTACCCATGAACTTGGTAGTTTATCTGTTTGTCCATTTTTTTTTCATGTCTACTTAAAGATTTTTATTGGTCTTTGTGTCAGGGTGCCCATGACCACATTCAGGTTCAGTGACTCCTAAGGACAGCTCACAGGTCTCAGAAACACAAGTTATGCACATGGCCAGCGGGCAGCAGGAGCATACAGATTAGCCTTAGCAAAGGGGCACAAAATGAGTGTTAGTAAATTTTCCTTAATATTTTTTATTTTTTATGTTTATTTATTATTGATACAGAGAGAAACAGACCATGAGTGGGGGAGGGGCAGAGGGAGAGGGAGACACAGAATCTGAAGAAGACAGGCTTCAGGCTCTGAGCTGTCTGCAGAGCCTGACGCGGGGCTCGAACCCACAAACCGTGAGATCATGACCTGAGCTGAAGTTGGACATTTAACCATCTGAGCCAGCAGGCGCCCCAATGTTTATTTTTGAGAGAGAGAGTGAGACAGACAGACAGACAGACAGAACATGAAGAAGGGAAGGGGCAGAGAGAGAAAGAGACTCAGAATCTGAAGCAGGCTCCAGGCTCTGAGCTGTCAGCACAGACCCCGATGCAGGGCTTGAACTCACAAACCGGTAAGGTTATGACGAGCTGAGGTTGGATGCTTAACCAACTGAGCCATCCAGGTGCCCCAGTCTTAGTAAACTTTTAAAGATTAAAGTCAAAGTATCTTTTTCTTTCAAAATGGAATGAAACTCACAGTAACATAAGCTATGATTTTCAAAACCATCTGGAAATTCAATACTTTACTTTTAAACAACCAGTAGCTCATGAGGGAAACCGGAAAATATCATGAGACAAATGAAAACAAAAGCACACGAACATGTGCAGAAGCAGCGCCAGCACCGCTGTAGAAAAATGTACAGCCACAAACGCACACGTTAAAATACAAGAATCTCAAAATCAGTAAACGAACTGTATGTCTTAAGGAACTAGAAAAAGAAGAATTAACTGAACCCAAAGCAGAAGGAAGGGAATAATAAAGACTACAGTGGAGGGACGCCTGGTGGGTCAGTCAGTTATGTGTCTGACTTTGGCTCAGTCATGATCTCGCACTCCATGAGTTTGAGCCCCACATTGGTCTCCATGCTGAGAGCTCAGAGCCTGGAGCCTGCTTCAGATTCTGTGTGTCCCTCCCCCTGTCCCCCACCCCCCACTACTTGTGCTGTCTCACTCTGTCTCTCAAAAATAAATAAATATTTTTAAAAATTTTTAATGAAAAATAAAGACTACAGTGGAGATAAACAAAATAGAGAATGGAAAAATAAGAAAGAATATCAAAAGTTGGTTCTTTTTGTTAAAGTTTATTTATTTATTTTGATAGAAAAAGAGAGAGTGCATGTTTGAGGGGGGCGGGGGAGAGAGAGAGAGAGAGAGAGAGAGAGAGAGGGAGAATCCCAAGCAGGCTCCACACTGTCAGCACAGAACCTGATTATGGGGCTCAAACCCACGAACCGTGAGATCACGACCTTAGCCAAGATCAAGAGGTAGACATTCATCCAACTGAGCCACCCACGTGCTCCATTAAATATTGTATTTTTAAGTCACCTCAACACCCAGCGTCAAGGTCAAACTCACAACTCTGAGATCAAGTATCACATGCTCCACTGATTGAGCCAGCCAGGTGCCCCCAAAAGTTGGTTCTTTCAAAGGTCAACAAAACGGACAAGCTTTTAGCTAGAAGAAAAGAGAGGGAAAGAAAAAAGAGGGAAGACCTCAAACTACTAAAACCTGAAATGAAAGTGGGGATATGATTGTAGAGAAATCGAAAGGCCTAAGTGTGCGCAGAGGCCTCCTATGAGGGCTAACCTGTAGGTGCAGCGTGGCTGTGGGGGTACAGAGCTGGGGGCCAGGCAGGGCCTTCTGTGGGTGAGCAGGGCGTCCCCACCCCACTGGGCTGACCCCTTACCACCCAGGCCACCCCCCCCCACACTCAGCCTGGGCTCTCGTACAGAAGAATGATCCCGTTTGTCCCGACACCTCCACCCAGTATGGCATTTATGTAATGGCAGAAATCTCAGTGGAAATATGCCCAATGCTTGGAGGAGGCTTGTGGGGTGGCGATAGATCAAAAGAAGTAACATTTTCGAATTTCCATATTAATGTGATGACTTGCCTCCCCCATCCACTGCCATCTGTACCTTGTGATCATCTAACAAGGCAGCGTGCCACCATACTGCAGGACGGCCACGGACCTTCATTAGAGAACAAATCCAAGGCGTCGACTCTGCCTTCTCAACAGAACAGACCCATGCTCACGACCAGATATTATCCCGGACAGGGGTCATCACAAGTAGCCATGGCCCGGTTATTTCTGGTTATTTCTGGATTCTGGGTCAGTTGGGGACGAAGCTAGACACCCTGACCCAGTTTACAGGCTTGTGTCGAGACTTGTTTCCACTGTTTTGTGGCAGCGTTCACCCCCCCCAACAGGGGCCTGGCCGGTATCCAGACGGACCCCTCTCCTTGAAAGCAGTACGGCAGGGTGTGTCCCATTCTGATCTTTCTGGGGTCAAGGGCAGTCACAGGGCATAGTTGCAAATTACAAGGGCCCTGGGGACTCTACAGATGTGAGGGTCCAGTGACTCTGGCACTGTCTGGAATAAAATAGTCAAGCGGCCCTGTGGGGTCAGGGCACAAGCACTTCCCCAAGCTGGGTCCTAGCGTTACCCAGCACTATTTGTCAGACCTGCCAGGCCATGAGATCGTGACCTGACGCTTAGCTGACCAAGCCATCTGGGCGCCTGAGCTGTGACTCAGTCTGAGTAGGCCTCCCACTGCCTTCCTTGTTCAGGGCGACCATCCCCCGGGGGGATCGGAGGAGCCTCCCACGGGAGCCCCATTGCTTCCATCCCACCAGGAACCCACTGGTTTTCCTATTCTGCCAGCAGCTGCCCATCCCCTGGAAACGGGTGACACATGCCTATATGCGCATGTCACATCAGGTGTGCCACTGATGCCCTGTGTCCATGACCACCCAAAGTACCTGGTCCAGAGGGGTGTGGTCACACAGCAATCGCCTGGGCGCTGGAGGCCACAAGGCAGTGGTGGGGAGCAGTTCCCACACAGTCCCTCCCCAGCGCCTCTGCCGGAAATGTCACCTAAGAAGAGGGGCCCAGAAGCCGGCACGTCTCAAGGTTCCTCTGGGACAGGAGTCGGTCCCGTTCACATCCCATCGTGTGATCGGAGAGAGATCACCGGGCTGCAGGCTGCTGTCTGGGCCGGTCAGGGGTCCAGAGCACACGTGTGAGTTCACCTCCGCGCGTCTGGCACTTCCCCACGCACGGTGTCACTCGGATTTCCCTCTTGGTGTAACTCATTTGTTCGTTCCTTTGCCCCCAGCCACCTTTCCTCCTTCTCTCCGTCTGTCATGGATTTTAACCCAAGCATTCCCAGCACTGGAAGGGATGCTCGGTTCAGTGGCCGAGGCTCAGCGGCGATGCCCACCCAACACGTCCCTGCCCCTCAGTCCACCCGCGTTCCCCGAGGGCGCTGTGGGCCACGCGGGGACCTCCGCCGTCACCCCCAACACAGCCACCATCAGGCCCTCAGTGATTCCGGCTTGCAGGTTTGAAGACGCAGCGACACCTCCTTGCGCGAGGCCCTTCCGGCTTCCAGCGCCTGCCGCGCCCTCCTGGTTCAGCACCCTGTGGGAGCCGCGGCAAGGAGCCAGGAGGGAGAGCGCCATCCAGCAGAAGTTCCCGTGCCCTCGCAACCCTCGCGGCCGCCCCCCGTTTCTCTGGGATTAGATTACTAACTGTACACGTGGTCTTCGTGCTTCTTGAGTTGGAATGAGGATTGTGCTTCGAGCTTCGGCAGTCTTCCGGACTGGCTGCACCTGCGGCTGTCTGTATAAAACTACGGCTTGTGAGGAACAAAGCGGCGGTATGGGCACCGCTCAGGTTGCTCCTCCGTGCCCACCCCTGACTCTC
>NC_043712.1:89607538-89622607 GCF_006229205.1 Suricata suricatta
CTGGGATTAGATTACTAACTGTACACGTGGTCTTCGTGCTTCTTGAGTTGGAATGAGGATTGTGCTTCGAGCTTCGGCAGTCTTCCGGACTGGCTGCACCTGCGGCTGTCTGTATAAAACTACGGCTTGTGAGGAACAAAGCGGCGGTATGGGCACCGCTCAGGTTGCTCCTCCGTGCCCACCCCTGACTCTCTCTCTCTCTCTCTCCTTTTCCTCGTTCCCTCATCCTCGCGGCCTTGCTTCTGTGCGCAGGCGCACAACAGGACCCCCGCGGTGACAGGGCAGAATTACCCAGCACCACTCACGCCTCTGTGTCTTCTCCCCCGTGAGACAAGAAGCATGTCCGCCGCCCACTTCGGTCCTCTGTCAACAGCGGCCCCGAGGACGGTGTGCGGCAGCCACGTCCCCGGACGAGCTGCCGCCCTGCGCACGAGCGCCGGACCGTGTGCACCTTGACCCGCAGACCCGCGCCGGGCGCTGCCTCGTGAGCACCTGCATCCGATCCGGCAGGCGAGCCAACGTCTGCCACCGGCAGGCCCCGGGGGCGCCCCAGGGTGGCCCCAGCACTCGCCAGCTGCAGGTAGCCCCCCACCCCGGGGAGTCTGCGGTGTCTCTCTCTCTCACTGGCAGGGGGACCGTCCTGACTTGCATTTTTGTGCCTCGGAAGTGGAAGGAATATGCTGACGGTGAGCGCGTCTCCGCGTCCCTGCCGCTGCCCCAGCCGACCCGAGGGGCCCCCTCCTGTGAGCTCCCGGCACCGCCACTGCCGGCTCTACTCGCCTTCCGGTCCTGGGACCGGGTCGTCAGATGGGCGTCGACATGTCCTATTTAATGTGGTTTCATAGGACTGTGCCCTACATGGACATCTCTTTAATTGTCCAGTTTTCCGCGGCGTATCTGCCTGGCCGCAGGGCAGGAGCGTGGGCCATTGTCCGGGAGTCAGCACCGGCTCACACACACGGACCTTCCTGCCGTCGGGGCGCTCCTGCCACAGCCGCAGCCAGCTCAGCGCACAGAGAGGCTGTCCTTCCGCTGGAGCGTGTCCCCCGTGAAGTGTGGTGCGGCGACCTTCCAACCAGGATGTTGGTGGCAAGCGGGACCTTGGAGTTGCCATCTACAAAACAAACTGCTGTTTGTTGGTAACGGAGAGCTGCGGCCCCACAGCTCCCTGAGGTGGCTCCAAGGTTGTCCCTCCGCCAAAAAGAGGCTCCCTGTAGATGTAGCTGAATGAGCACCGCCCTGCACCCCCGGGGCGTGCGCTGTGTAAACCACTTCCGTGTTTTTACGGAACTGCTCACGTCACTGCCTTCCTTATTGAAGTGCGTCTCTGTCATCCAGCCAACATATTATGGGTGTTTCAGGTTCCAAGATTATTTTACATGTTCAGTCATTGGGGCAGTTTCGATCAATGTCCAATGGCAAGCTAGTAACTGTCTCAGCTTGTATCTGGAAATTTTCTGGTCCAAAATCCCAGTGGCCACCACTGGGTGGCATTCATGTACTTTTGCCGAAAGCCCCAGCCTGGGCTCCTCTCTGAGAGCCTTCCTTCTTTTCCAAGCGCCACACAAGTGCTTTTGTGCAGAGAACTTGTCGTGCCAGTTTCCAATATGTCGTTAATTAAAGTGACAATCTCCTTCGTCCCCCGATGTGCAACACTGTTTCAAATTAACAAACCACATGGGCTCAAGCAATTCCAGAGTTTCCATTAACATATCAGTTACTTGGATATCTTTTTCAATACTAGGTAGAACCTCTTCACATAAAGTCCATTCAAATCTTCCCATTTTCCTCTAAATGGTCACCTTAACCCTATCACCTGTCAACCATGGCGTCCTCATGTCCTTCCCAGTGTAACTGGAGTCCCCTCAGGACCTCACCACCAGACTTGGGAATCACAGTGCAGTGGGTCCCACGTCAAGGGGTCTCCCATACCTGGTTATTTTACCCACACATGTGCAGATGGCCTTGGGTCCCTAGCTGGAGGTTGGGTCAAAAGACCCTGACTCAAGAATCCTGATCACAATCGATTTCTGGACCATCACCTCCAGTGATCCAAGTTCAGATTTCTCATCATATCTGCCTTCAGGCATTCTCAGTTCCTTCAAACTATGGTAAACAGAGTGATAGGTTTGGCGGGCTCGGGGAAAGGAACACCCAGATGGCCGAGGGACCACCATTTTGGAACTTTCCGCCCGCTGCCAGCTTCCAGGAAACACGTCATCTGCCCTAGCCTCATCGCTTCGCCTTATAAGGAGGTCTTCTGCCCCTGGACACACCCCCGGAACTAGTGCCCTGTATAAGGCCCCGCTCTTGGTCCCCCTGGCACGACTTCCTGGCCCTTCCTGTCCGGACCAGGGAACCTCGCCGGAGAGCTCTTTAATAAAGGGTGCTCGGATCTCTTT
Organism: Suricata suricatta; assembly: GCF_006229205.1. Classification (NCBI taxonomy): domain Eukaryota; kingdom Metazoa; phylum Chordata; class Mammalia; order Carnivora; family Herpestidae; genus Suricata; species Suricata suricatta. Next base: position 89,609,941 of record NC_043712.1, read on the forward strand.
TCCCGGTCTGTTGTGTGGCTTTCTCACTTCGCGATGTAACCTTACAGAGAGCAGATGTTTTTCAAGGAGATTTTCGCTGGGGGGGTGGGCGGCAGCTGCCATCAGCCCGCCCAGTCTCCGCTAGGGCTGCGTTAACACGTTCGTTTCAAACACATCAATGTCTGCTTTATTCACCCCATTTCTTAGTAACTGTGTAAATACGTCTGACTCCCCTCTGTGTTACCCCCGCCCTCCGTGGGTTACTCTAATTGTCTTAGCATCTGTAAGGCCCAAGAGGCGGAGCTGACGACCGAACAGGACGACTCCATCATGTTATCCTCCCTGGTTTCAATAATTGCTTAGTGCTGTCCCCCTGCCCCTGGACTGGCTTCGTGGTGGCCAGGAGTCCTTAGAAGTGCTTGTTACCTGTTGTTCCAACATAATTTCCCCTTAGGTAGCCTTCTAGAAGCTAGCAGCTGTAGCTCAGATCAGCCAGAATCCAAGCTTGGCACAGAGTGAGACTCCCCACTTTTGTCCATTTTATCCCCACGCTGCTGCTGCTGCTGCTGCTGCTGCTGCTGCTGCTGCTGCTGCTTTTTAGAAAAGTCTGTGTCTGTACTGGCTAAGCAGGCTACTTGAGAGGGGTGAAGCTTGTGGAGCGAGTGGCCCGGTGCCAGGGCTGCCGTGCGTCACAGGCTTGTAGGTGATGGAGAACTCAGCCAGGTAGTGGCCAGTCATCTCAGGCTTGATTTCAGCCTGGCTGAAGAGCTTGCCATTGTAGACACCCACCATCTCAGGCGGGACTGTGTCCCGCAGGTGTGTCCTTAACCGCCTTGGGCTTCTCCATGAAGGGAGCCTCCTCCTTGGCCTCGGCCAGGTCTCTAAGCAGGGAGTGCAGCTTCCCCCACAAACTGCAGCTCAGCCTCTGCTGCTGCTGGGCGCCGGGCAACTGCCTCAGCTGCTCGGGGACACGCCGGGCAGCTGGCCACGGCCCACGCCGTGCTGGGTGAGCCTACACAAGGCGCGCTTCTGCTCCACCCCTGCCCTCCTGTCCGGGCTTGGGAAAGGACAGCCCCCTCTCACGGCAGACAACAGCCATGGCATTGCATATTTAGCTTGTTTCTCAGTGGTTTGCGTTTCCTTATATTCTCAATGAGGCAACTTCTCCAGAGTTGGGTCTGTCAATCTTAAGTTCCGTCGGTAACTTCTATGTCTAGTAAATGATCACACCACAGCCACTGTTTCATACCACGGGTGACTCAGCAGCCACTCAAACACCAAAGATTAATCAACCACGCCCAGTCACTCTGCCTTTTTCCAAAGAACACTTCCACCATGTTTCAGTAAGTCAGGACCAGAACAGCAAGTCCCATTCAGGACACCAACTGTGTCAGGGATCCCCCAGGTCACCCTCAGGTTTGATGACTTGCTAAAAGGACTTACAGGATGCAGAAAAAGTGTTTTATTAAAGTTGTGAATTGTTACAGCTAGAGAATACAGATTAAAATCAGCAAAGGAGCAAAGCACACAGGTGGAGCCGGGGGAAATCCAGATGCAAGCCTCCAGTTGTTCTCTCAGAGGAGTCATGCCGGCAGCAGCTAGTCCCCCTGTCAGGTAGGGGACAACAGGTGCCAGTCAGGGAAGCCCGCTCGCGCTGGAGATCGGCCACGTGGGCGTGGCGCCCCTCGGCTACTCTGCCCTCAGCCTCTCCAGAGATCAGATCGCCCAGAGCCCCAGCAAACAAAAAAGGGCGGTCACCACAGAGCACCCTGTCAGCATAAACAAGACCCCGGATAAATAAGACGTCCTAATCAGACAGGATATTCCAGAGGCTTAGAGGCTTTCTGCCAAGATCCAGTCAAGGGCCATTGTTTTCTCTGGAATGCGCTGGGTTTGAACACCCCAAGCCCAGAGTTAACTCTTTACTACACAGTCTTGTTAGGTTTCCTACTAGGTATTATCTTTTCAGTCATGCTTGTAAACTGAACGTTTTGTTTACTAAGTCTGTAACTTATATTATGAAGCTCTCGGTGCCTGTGTTTGTGCAGTGCCATATTACCTTCCTGAACTCCTCTGCTGACTATTAAATTTGGTTCTCATGGATTTTCCAGATACCCATTCCTGTCACCTACAAATAATCACGGTTCGGTTTTCTGATGGCTGCGGTCACAGTCTAAGCTAAACAATCCAGCAGGCGCAGCTCCTGGGTTTCATCATGTCGTAATCGTTGTTACCGGGTCCATTTTGCTGCCTGCGCCCACCAGACACACAGGCTTTAACGTCAACGCAGGTCCCGAGGGTTCCCCACCTCGAGCTCATGTCTGAACAGCCCTGTTGTTGCTTCTGACGTCAGCCAGAGTCTGTATCTTTAGGGTTAAGGTGGATGAAAATAGACCTTTAGGAAGGTTTCCTTGAAAATAATGAGATCTAAACTCATGGAAGAACATTTTAAATACACAGAATATTCTATCTGCCTCCGCGCCTCCTCCCCCCTTTCCAGGGAACCAAACCATAACCGTAGCCGGCTTCTCCGGCTCTGGGCCTTCATGTCCGAGTCAGACTCCTTTAAGCCCTATCCTACGTGCACTGCGACTTTCATTCTAAAACGAGCTCAACTGTGCACCGAGGTTGTCCTCCGGCTGGGGGAAGTTCAGGCCTCGAGGTGCGGCGTCTTCACGGCCTGACGCTGGTGTTGTTGCAGCCTCTCTCTGCTCAGCACCCCTTCTCCCAGACAGACCTTCTCACTGTCCCCAGGCATTTCCTGCGCGCAGCTATGGCCGGCCGCGCACTCTGGTCACGTATGGATGCCCTAGCCCCCGGCGCGATGGGATTTGGAGATGAGGCTTCTCGTGCGATCATTAGGCTTGGATGAGGTCATGGATTCGACTCTCGTGACGGGATTAGTGCCTTTGTAAGAAGAGACGCCAGAGCTCACTCGTTCTCTCTCTCTCTGTCTTCCTGCCCCTGTGAGGACAAAATGAAAAGATCTACGAGTCAGGAAGAGAGTTCTCACAACAAGCCAACAATGCTGGTACCCGGATCTAGGGCCTTCCAGCCTCCAGAAGTCTGAGGAAACACATTTCCATTGTTTGAGCCGCCCAGCCTGTGGATTTCTGCTATGGCAGCCGGGCAGCCCTGGGTCAGCTCCAGTGGGGGGTCCGTACAGCACCAGCTGGGTGTCCTACAATTCAACTCATTCTGACACCGTCTACCCAGAGATGGCATCAGAGCCCACTGCTTAAGGGCTCAGACGCACAAAATGGTCCCCACTTCAGATGTCCGTCACACCTCCAGTCTCCTGGCCTCAGACCAACGGGTTGTTAATCAGAGGTTCCCACGTTCCCCTCCTTGGGGTTGATTAGAGCAGGTCACAGAACTCAAGAAATTGTTTACTCACTAGATTGATAGTTTATAACAAAGGATCTTAAAAGATATAAATCAACAGCTAGATGAAGAGATAGGAACCGGGTGAGGTCCCAAGCAAAGGAGCCGCCGTCCGTGTGGACTCTGGGGCCAGGAACAGGGGCACGTGGCCGCCTTCTGGCTCACCAACCTGGCAGTTCTCACACCCCCTCCTTTGGGGATTTTTATGGGATTTTTATGGAGACTTCATCACTGAGGCATGATTGATAAACTCGCTGGCCATTGGTGATTGATTCAACACCCACCTTCTCCCCTCCCCAGAAATTAAAGGGCAGGACCGAAAGTTCCAGTCCCTTGATCACATGGTTGGTTTCCTTGGCAACCAGCCCCATCCTTCTGTACTTACCGAAGTCATCTCAGCAGAACCCCAGCTGGGTGCTGACGGGCTCCTGATGAAGAACAAGACAACCTTGCACCTTCCGGCTGGGAAGCAATTTCAGGAGCTGAAGACAGGAGACCCCATGTTACAACAAAGATGCTCTTATTGCCCAGGAAATCCCAAGATTCAGGCGCCGCGGGCCAGGAACTGCGGGCGAAGGCCGAGCGCTGCATCTTCCACGCCGCACTGCCCAGCGGACCAGAGGTACGTGCCCCGGGGGGCGGGGGGGACCCACGCTTCTGCCCCTGCTCGTTTCGGGTGGGCTGCCCTGTCTGGGGACCCTACTCATTCTCAAGCCCTAGGTCAGGTGGTCCTTCCACTACGCAGCCCTGCACACGTCATTCTCCTGCTCCACGTACAGGGCCCGCTGCCCCCTCGGCGGGTGCTCGGCAGTGTCTCTCGCCAGCAAGCAGCGAAATGTATGTGGAGGCATGAGTGCTGAGCGTTTTCCTTTCTTCCTTTTCTCCTTTGTCTTTATTTGCTCGTCAGTCTGAGCACTGAAAATTTAAAAAAATTTAAGTTTATTTGTTTTCGAAAGAAAGAAAGAGTGTGGGGGAGGGGCGCAGCCACGGGGAGCTAGAGGATCTGAAGTGGGCTCCGCGCTGCCAGCACAGAGCCTGACGCGGGGCTTGACCTCGTGAACTGTGAGATCATGACCCGAGCCAAAGCCCCTCAACTGACCGAGCCCCCCAGCTGCCCCAGAAGTGTTAAAATCACAGCAAGAATCCCACCATTCACGTTTATGCCGGTAGCTGGAGACTCACGGACGAGAAAGCTCTCTCAGAACCGCACGCAGCGCCTCAGCGTCCGGCCGCCAGAGCTGTGAACTCGGTTTCCATTTATATTTGTGCGTCTGTTGGCAAGATGTGTCCTAATGTGTCAGAAAAAGGCTGAGGAAGGTTACTCGGGTCCGGGACATTTTCAGAAGTTTCATGGGGATCCTCTGCTTCCAGACGGCGGGAAAGCTGTGCTGCGGTTCTCTGTGCTCACTGACCTCCTCCTTCCAGAACAGGCGCGGACAGAGCCCAGCCTGGGGCCAGAGCCCGCCCACCAAGGTGTTGTCCCTGCCCACAGGCTACATTTCAAATATGTTCGAGGGGCGCCTGGGGGGCTCAGTCCGTTGAGGGTCAGACTCTTGAATTCAGCTCAGGTCATGATCCCAGGGTTGTGGGATCGAGCCTCACATCCAGCTCTGTGCTGAGAAGCACGGAACTTCCTTGGGATCCTGCCCCTCTCCCTCACTTTCACTTTCTCTCTCTCTCAAATTAAAAAAAAAAAGCTGAAAAAAATTAAAAGAAGACTATCCCATGGCACACGGAAATTATGTGTCTATAAGTACTTTGATTGGAACACGGCCGCAGCCATCCACGAGTCAGCTGTCTACACCGGTTTGCACAAGGACATTCTGACTAGCTGTGCCGGAGCCTGGTCCTCGAGGCCTAAATATCTACTTGGTCAAAGAGTCCGTCACCGCTGCTCCAAGATAGAGAAGCAAATCTTTCCCCCTCCTTCAGTGACGGCCACGGACAAACATGGGTGCAGAGGACAGTGTGAGGGAAGGTATTGCTGAAGGGAAAACCACAGGCCCCAAACGGAGCCCCTGGGCCCAGCCCACGTCACACATCAGGGCTTAACATGTACCCTCACTGCAGTTTAGCCGCCCCCAGGGATGCAGCCTTAACCAGTCAGTCTGGAATTTCCCGATCAGCACGGTGAGGTAATCCACCTAATCAGACCCTTTGGTCCCCAAAGGGAGGTGACCTTGCCTGGAATGATCTCTCCTGTTTGTTTGTTCATGACTTCCTTGTGCTGCCTTTACACACCTTCCGCTTTCTGAGGACCCTGGGTCTCCTTTCCGTTGGCCAGATGGGACGCTCCTGATTCAGGAGTTGTTGCATGAGGTCAATTGGATCCTCGAATTTACTCAGTCGGACGCTGTGTTTTAACAGGATGCAGACAGGGATACGGTCAGGCCCGCTCTGGGCAAGGGGCCCCGTCTTGTCGGGAAGGGCAGAAGAGCACCTGCGATCCGGGCCCGGGGCGCGAGCGGAGGCTTCGGGCCGTGGCCGCGTCTCTCCGGCAAGATGTGAGGCCCTAACGGGACAGCTGAGAGCTGAGTCCCAAAGCGGAAGCCGCAAGGATCGACAACCGCCTGGACCAGGGGAAACACAAAGAATGGAGTCAGAGCTGACAGCTTCCACCTGGGCTTCAGCTGGGCAAGGGTGGGCAGAGAGAAAGGTAATGTGGCTCAGCCACGGCCCGGCGAGAGGACGCGGGGCCCAGGGTCCGTGCGGGGCAGACGCACGCCAGAGTCAGGACAGGAGCCTGGAGAGAATGTGAGGCTCATCCGCTCAGAGAGGATCGCAGGGGCCAGAACAAGCCCTGGTTTCTGTTAGGAGGTCAGAGAGGAGAAGCCACAGAAGGGAGGCCAGGAGACCAGAGGACCTGGATATTGTCACGCCGCAGAGACAGAGGAGAGACCCTCGGGAGAGGAGGGCACCCCAGAGGGAACGTGGGGCGAGACCCCGTGGTGGGTGCGGGCTGGAGGCTGCAGGGTCCGGGGAGGGGTGGCGGGTGCGGGCTGGAGGCTGCAGGGTGCAGGGAGGGGTGGCCATCCGCACACACGGAAGAATGTGAGGGGCTGATCACCGACGCGAGTGCACATGTGGAAAGACTAAGGTTTGTTTACTGACACAGACGTGAAAATTTTAGTCTGACATCTCACAGCAGAGGAGAAAAACAAAACAGATATTAGGGTTTGGGGGTTCAGTTAATAAAAACAAATAAAGTCACACTATAACAAATCTTAGACTTTTGTAAGAAAATATTGGATGAGATGGAGCTGGGTTGAATATTACATAGTTAAGAATCCAATTCAGGGGCGCCTGGGGGGCTCAGTCGGTTAAGCACCTGACTTCAGCTCAGGTCATGATCTCACAGTTTGTGGGTTCAAGCCCCACAATGGGGCTTCTTGAAACCTGCTTCAGATTCTGTCTCTCTTTCTTTCTCTACCGCTGTCTCTGTCTCTCAAAAATACACATCAAAAAAAAAAAAAAGAATCCAATTCAGTAGACCTGAAATGAGTAAATAAAACATGTGCCAAATTTGTTGCCTTTTCCCCAGAAGTCTCCAAACTGAACAGGGTGATCTTAGGTTCCACACTGAGCTCAAGAATTTAGGCTCAAAAGTTGGAGGAGAATGTAGGAGGCCATGGGGGTCAGAGCAGGTCAAAGAGCGAGTGGGGCTCCTGCCGAGGGGAGCGGAGGGTCGCTCTGCAGAGGGGAGGAGGTCTGCATGAGGGGGCGCGGGCCCTCCCCACCCCCTCTGGCGTTTGGCCTGCACGCGTGTCCCCTCGCGGGATGTGCTGCCTCAACGTCGCTCCAGTGTGGGGCCTGTTTCCTTAGGGACTTCGCAGAAGCACCGTGATAAGCAGAGTTAATTTCTAACCGTTCACCCCGGCTTTCTGGTGATTCTCTAAGACCAGTTTCTACTGGTTGGAACTAAGGGGAAGGAAAAGCCAGGTCCAGGATAAAACCTAAACTCCAAAATGGCCCTCAACTCTTAGCAGGGTGTGAGAGGCCAGCCTCACTGCGGGCCACGGGCGTCTGACCTCCGGTTCTCACGCCCGAGTCCGAGGCGGCAGCCCCGGGGAGTCCTCCGGTCTCACGCCTCCCAGCCCCTCGGAACGTACCAGTGCGACTGGCCAAGCTGCCAACCTAGAGACTGTTTTTCTAGTACGTTCTGGCAGCGGCTCTTTGGAACAATATGTCCAGCCAGCATCTAAACCAAATTTTCTTTGAGCCCTTGGGGTTCATGATCATTGCTATCATTATTCTTGAGAGTTCCTTCCCAATGAAAGGTTTCACACTCCTCTCTGCTTCCCAAAAACTAGACAAAAAAGGTTAACTGGGAAAATGTAAAAACCAAGTAACGGGACAAAGTGGGTGACTGTGCACACTCCCTCCCCCTCCTTGGACTTATTTTTATTTCCCTTTTATGTCGGTGGTCTTCAAAAATGAATCCTACTTCAGCTGCACACATTAAAGCCCACTAAAACTCTACATTTTATTTTAGCTTAAAAGTAAATGTGTGGTTCAGTGTTTTAAAGTAACACAGAACCTAGTCTTCCTTGTGATGCACTGCAGAGCCACGTGGGACGCGCCCACGCCATTGGTGCGACTCGTGGCCCGAGTTGGGTCACGGCCGTGGGCACATCGGGAGGAAGGCGGCAAACGGTGGCCCGCGGCCGGAAGGGGGCGTTACTGCGGAGCGCACTCCGACCTCTTTTACGGAGGGAAGATGCTGGGGACGGGAGGGACTCCCCTGTAGACAGATAAGTGGTCAACCTGCAGATACTCACAGTTTATTCCCTACGTTAAAGTCCGCCAAAGCCCGGTCAGACATACCCTCGCTGTTCTTAGGCATTTAAACAAAAATATGAAAGCTGTCAGACTTTAAAAACTGTATACAATTTTCAAACTGTCCTTAAAAGCTAGATCTCTCTACATAAACACTTTTAAAAGTAGAAATAGGAAATGGTTTTTAAAAGTCATGGGGAATTAAAGTTAAGTGTTTAAAGAACGATTTCTGCTTCCAAGATGGAGTAGCATGAAACAGCTGAAGTACGGGAAATGGCCGCTTTGGGACACACCGGCTCCCAAGGGAAGGACAGTGACGGTGGCTCACGGGGAGACACCGGGGTGCCACCACGGAGGCAGCTGCTGCTCCTGAGTCGGGGCGGCCATGGCCCTGGGGTTCACGGGGCAGAGGGCAGGGGTCACCTCGAGCGCCGGGCTCTGAGCGGCGTGGGAGGGGGGCCCCGGGACAGGAGCAGGCCTCGAGCGGTCCCTGCTCCCCCAGGCAGGGAACACGTGCTTCTCGGCCACGGCCGGGGCTGGAGGGCACTCTTCGTGGCGTGGTGGAATCAGCCCTAGCAGAAGAGTGCGCTGGTCCCACAAAACCGCTTAAGAGCAAGCCTCGAAAGTCCAGACTGCCCCCAAGGGATTTAGCTACGTCCCTGCAGAAGGCTCACTAATGTCTGCAGGAATTCAAAAACAGCCCACACCCCACAAGGTGAGCCCTACAGTGTCTGGCATCCCAAGAGGGAAATATGACCCACTGCGAGACAGAAAACAAAGGTGAATGAATTAAAAATGTAAAAATTAAAAATAGAAATGACACAGGTATAAGAACTAGATAAAGACATTGAAAGAATGATCATAATTGTACTCCTTAGGTTCAAGAAGGAGCAAACATGTTAGGAGAGAGAGGAGAAATATAAAAAAGATCCAAATTGAGCTCTTTGAGGTGTTAATACCCTGTCCGGGATAAAAAAATACACTGGTTATGATGCATGCAAGACTGGACGATACAGAAGACTGACAGGTGAACTTGAAGAAATAGAAGCAGAAACTACCCAAAGTGAAACGTGAAGTAAAAAGCCCTGAAAACTAACAGCGCAGCATCGGTGACTCAGGCCCCCTCGAGGGTGTGGTCGGAGTGCCTGCAGGAGATCCGGGAGGGGACAGCCCGCATTTGCCAAACCTGATAAAAACCCTACGCCCACGGTTTCATCTGGGGGCGACTTTACCCTTGGGGACATCCAGTGACGTCTGGAGTCATTTTGGTTGTCACACTGGAGAGTAGCACTGCGCCCAGGGCGCAGGGACCAGGGAGGACGCGCAGCCCTGCAAGGGGCGCCCGCAGGCCCCACGGTGAAGACACTAGACTAACAGCCACGCGGACATCCCTATGTTATTTATTAAAAATGTTTCTTGGGACGCCTGGGGGGCTCAGTTGGTTGAGCGTCCGGCTTCGGCTGCTCAGGTCATGATCTCACAGTTCATGGGTTCGAGTCCCGTGTCCGGCTCTGTGCTGACAGCCAGCTCGGAGCCTCGAGCCTGTCTTCAGATTCTGTGTCCCCCTCTCTCTCTGACCCTCCCCTGCTCACGCCGTCTCTCTCTCTCTCTCAAAAATAAACACTAAAAAAAATTTCATTATTTATTTTAAGAGAGAGGTAGAACACAAGCAGAGGAGGGGGAGAGAGAGAGAGAGAGGAGAGAGGGAGAGAATTTCAAGCAGGCTCCACGCCGTCAGCACAGAGCGCAGTGCGGGTCTTGGACTCATGAACCGTGAGTCTATGACCTGGGCCGAAATCCAGAGTCAGACGCTTAACAGGCTGAGCTACCCAGGTGCCTCTCACAGAACATACTTTTAATTTTGCAGAAGACCAATTTATCCGTTTTTTTCTTTTATGATCATGCTTTTGGTGTTATGTCTGAGAACTCTTAACTAATTCCTAGGTCCCAAAGACTTTCTCCTTGGTTTTATTCTAGAATTTTTATAGTTTTACATTTTACATTTAAATCCGGGACGTTTTTGTGCTAGTTTTTGTGTAATGTGTGGGTGCGAGTCAAAGTTCCCTCTTTCCCCGGGGACGTCTGGGGATCCCGCACCATCTGCCGGAAGGACTACCTTCCTTCACTGATCGCCTTGGCACCTCTGTCCGAGTCAGCGGTCCACACCCGCAGGCTGTGTTCTGACGCTCTCCCCTGTCCTGCTGAACCCTGGGCCTCTCCCGGCACCACTGCCACACATTTTCCTTACCGCAGCCGTGTCAGAGGCTTTGAGACCGCTTCCCGGCTTGTTCTTCTGTTTCAGAGTTTTATTAGATGTTCCAGTTCCTTTGCTCTGTCAGATAAATTTAGAATACTTTTGTCTATATCTGCAAACAATAAAATCTTTCTGGGATTCTAATAGAAATTGCACTAAGTATGTGTATCACTTTGGAGACAATTGACATCGTTATTACACTGAGCCGTCCACACATGAACACATTCTATTTCCATTCATTCATTCATCCATCCATTCATTCATCTGTCTTGAATAGGCTCCACGCCCAACGTGGAGCTTGAACTCATGGCCCTGAGATCGAAAGTCACATGCTCTCCCCACTTGGCCAGCCCAGCACCTCTGTTTCTGTTTAGTAAGAGCATTTGATTTCTTCCTTCAGAATTTGGTAGTTTTGCATATTGATGTTCTCTGGATGTTTTCTTAGATTTGCGTGTAAATATTTCATCTCATTTTGAGCTATTGTATTAATTTTTAAATTTTGATTTCGTATGTTGATTACACACTGATATGAAATTGATTTTAGTGTGTCGATTTTGTATCTGGCAACCTTGCTGAACTCACTTATTAGTTCTAGGATTTTTTTGGGCAGATTTTCTGTCTCATTTTGCTGGCTGGAGCCTCCAGCGCTGCGCCGAGCAGCTGTGGGGACCTACTTTCCAGCTTTGCTCCGGCATCAGGACGCGCGGTCCGTGTCCCCAGAGCCCTCCCGCTCTGGTCCCGCGTCAGCGGCACTTTTTCTCAGGACTGTGTGCTGGATTTCCCAGGTTTTCTTTTCCGCATGAATTGAGATGAACATATGATCACATTTTATTGTATTACATTAACTGATTTTCAAATGTTAAAATCTCTTTAGAATAAACCCCACATGGTCATGGTGTATGATCCTTTTTCTGTATTGCTGACTGTGGCTTGGGAATATTCTGTCAAGAAATTTTGTGACTAGGAGCACCTGGGTGGCTCAGTCGGTTAAGCGTCTGACTTGGGCTCAGGGCATGATCTCACAGTTCGTGGGTTCAAGCCCTGTGTCGGGCTCTGTGCTGACAGCTCAGAGCCTGGAGCTTTCTTCAGATTCTGTGTCTGTCTGTCTGTCTCTCTCTCTGCCCCTCCCCTTCTCACACTCTGTCTCTCTCTTTTTCAAAAATAAATAAACACTTAAAAGAAAACGAAATTTTGTGACTATAATCAGACTGGATATTATTCTAAAAATTCTTCTCTCGCGATGTCTTTGTCTGGCTTTGGTATCAGAGTAATAATGTCCCCCTTGAAGGGATAGGGAGGGTCCCTTCTCCTCAATTTTCTAAAATATTTTTGATGTATTAATATTGCTTCTTTATTTTTTTAAAGCTTTTTAATGTCTATATATTCTTGAGAGCGAGAACAGGAGACAGCATGAGTAGGGGAGGGGCAGAGAGAGAGGGAGACACAGAATCTGAAGCAGCTCCAGGCTCTGAGCTGTCAGTACAATGTCTGATGCGGGGCTCGAACCCACGAACCATGAGATCATGACCTGAGCTGAGGTCAGACCCTTATCTGACTGAGCCGCCCAGGAGCCCCTTAATACATCTTCTTTAAATCTTTGACAAAATTGACTGGTGATGTCATACAGGCCATTATTATTATTTTTTGGTGGAATATTTTAAAGTAAATTAATTTAAGTTAAATTAATTAAAGTACTTACTCTAGAAATGTGTCTGCTTTAACTGAGTTGTCTCATTTACTGCTGTAAGTGGTCCTGGATACTGTCTCACAGTTGTGTTGATTTCTGTAAGGTCAGCGTTGAAGGCCATGTTTCCATTTCTGATTTTGGTAATTTGTGTCTTAGTTGTTGTTTTCCTGGTAGTAGAGCCGAGGGTTTGTCAGTTTTGTTAGTCTTTTCCTAGAATCAACCTGAGGTTTTATTGATTATATTGATTTACTTTTTCGTTGATTTCTGCTTTTAGCTGTCTTCTCTCTTGCCTTCGTTTTGCTTCATGATTAATTTGTTCTTCTTTTTCTAGTTTCTCCTGGTGCATGCTTGAGCTGTTGGGTTGAGACCCCTTCCTTGGTCTTTGACACAGAGATTTAAGACAATAAATTCTCCTCTGTACAATGCTTTCCCTAAATTTATTTTCTTTTCTTTATTGTTATTATTTTCTTTTAGACAGAGAGTGTGAATGGGGGAGAGACAGCGCGCGTGAGCGGGGGAGACAGCGCGCGTGAGCGGGGGAGAGGCAGCGCGCGTGAGCGGGGGAGAGGCAGCGCGCGTGAGCGGGG
>NC_043712.1:89622707-89628553 GCF_006229205.1 Suricata suricatta
GAGTCTAATGCAGGGCTGGTTCTCCGGACCCCGGGACCCCCACCTGTGCTGCCACCCAGGTGCCCCCTGAATCCCTCATATTTTAATTTGTTGGTATTTTTGTTTTAATTGAATTAAATCTTTAAAATTGTAATCTTTTATTTTCCTTGGCCCTGGATTGTAGTTTAATTTCCCAATACTTGAGGTTTTCCCAGATTTCTTTCAGTTATTGGTTTCTATGTTAATTCCATTGTAATCAGAGAACATACTTTGCATAATTTCTATCTCTTTAAACTTACACTTGTTTTGTGTGTACCATATGAGTGATGCTGGAGAATGTTCCAGAGGTTGTTGAGAAGCGTGTATAGTCTGCAGTCACTTATGTATGTTCTGTGAACATTACTTCGGTCAAGTTGGTTGAATAGTGTTTTTCAAATCTCCTTTGTTCTTTCTGGTTTGCCTCTTGCTTGTTCTTTCAATTATTCAGAGTAGTGTACTAATATCTCCAATTATTATTTTTGAATTGCATATTTCTCCTTTCAATTCCGTCAGGTTTTGCTTTGTGTAATTGGGAATTCTGTTGTTAGGTATGTATTTTTTAAATTTTTATATTTTCCTTGTGTATTGATTCTTGTATGATAAGGAAATGCCTTTCTTTTCCTTCAGTAATTTTTGTTTCCTTAAAGCCTATTTTGTCTGATTTCAGGACAAAGTGGAATACGGCCCTTCTATCGCTCTGATGGGTGTTGTTTGCCTGCTGTGTTTTCCCGTGCCTGTTTATGGGAACCTAAGCTGTGTCTCTTGTCGAAAGCAAAATTAGGTCTTGACTTTTCATCTAGTCTTAGGATCTGTGCTTTTCGAGTTCGCTATTTAGTACACCCACACCCCACGCAGTGGGTGCTAGGGTGGGATGGGAGAGGTGCGCGGGTGGTTTGATGTTGTCTCACGGACGCCTGAGGCTGTCTTCATTTTTCTTCGGTCTTTTTTTCTCTTTGCTTTCATATTGGACAATTTTTATTGATCTATTGTTTGTTGTCTCCTCTCTTTTTTCTTGCCATCCTAAGTCTGCTTTTGAGCCTCTTCAGTAAAACGTTTCATTTCAGTTATTGTACTTTTCCATTCCAGAATTTCCATTTGGTTCTTTGGTATCACTTCTATATCTATCTGTTGAATCATTGGGGAGTTTTCTGTCCGCTAAGCCCAGGGTCTGAGGAGGGTCAGAGGCATTTGCTATTTCCCTGTTTTTTTCTGAGTAAGGGCCACACTTTTTTTGTGCATTTTCATATCTTTTTAAAAATTTTTAATGTGTTTTTTTCTTTTTGAGAGAGAAAGACAATGTGAGCAGGGGAGGGTCAGAAAGAGAGGGATCCACAGAATCTGAAGCAGGCTCCAGGCTCTGAGCTAGCTGTCAGCACAGAGCCCGACGCAGGGCTCGAACCCACGAACTATGAGATCATGACCTGAGCCGAAGTCGGACGATTAACCGGCTGAGCCACCGCCCCTGTGCCTTTTCATATCTTATAATGTTTTTGTTAATTGGCTAATGTATTGTAGCAGCTCTGTCTTCCAGCTCCCCTCTCTCATGCACCATTGTCTTTCTTTTATTTGTTTGTGAAGTCCGTCTCCCCAGCAATGTGTGGCTGCTGATCCATCTAGTCGGTTGTTTGTTCTTATTTTTATGTTTCAGCCCCGCTTCCCAGGTTTTGTTCCTGCGACTCCATAACTCAGCACTTGGGTGAAGGTGAGTTAGATCGTTCTCAGAGCCAGTGACGCTTGCCCTTTCTCCTGATGGATCTGTGTGTGGCCAGGTGAGCACTTTCTAGTCGCAGGTGACTTTCAAGTCCACCCAGGCTCACACGTTACATCTCTCCATGTACGGTCGTCCTCTGTTGGCTGGGGGCGAGTGTTTTCAGCCTGTGCCCGTCCTTCCCACATGCGTGCACACCTGCCCTCTGGTCCGTCGGGGATGTGGGGAGAGTTTATCAAGCCCTCTATCGCTATGTCACTTCTTGGAGATCCCGAGTAAGTCCTGGGCTTTCCTTACTGTCCATTGCTGGCTCACAACAGCCCTAAAGTGCTCGCTGAGCTGTGGGCCCTCCCTGACCCCTTGCCAATGCGATCTGCTTTAAGTGACAAAATTCCAAATCAAGCGCAATCTCGCTCACGGGGAATCAAAGCTGATCGTTTTTCTGACCTGCCCGCACCTTTCGCGAACTACAGTGACAGGAGTTGATGTCCGCTTCCCCAGGCAAGACCATCACAGACTCGTGGTGTTTGTAGCTGAATTTCTTCAGTCTAAGAATAAACACTTCTTAGACTGATGTATGCATTTGGTACATTTCCACGTACTGAAACAGTTTTGACTGTTTTCATAGTTTTCTCCAACTTCCATGGATGTTTTTGGGAAGGAATTGTGGCCTTGCTGTTTTTGTCACATCAAAGTCCCAAGTCCCTTCTGCTTCCGCAGTGCCAGACATGTTGTCAACATGCGTTCTCCGCTCCCTCTGCTGTAAGGGCTGGAAGGCTAGAAACTACGTTTCCCAGAGACTTTTGTTCTTAGGATCGTGGATCAATTGACTTGGGCCCTACCAAGGAGACGTGTATGGAAGGCAGAAGGGAGGAGGGTGCCATTCTCACGGCACTGGTGGCATGTGGTGCGCAGGCTGCGCTGGCTGACGTGGCCTTCTTCAGTGGCCTGATTCCATGTCCCATCGACCTCACCCAGTATCGTTAGTGTGGGCAGCTGTGACTTTGACGCGGATTTTCTGCAGCCTCTTGGCCTTAGAATTACAATGCCTATGCGTGACTTTGAGGTCTAGTCATAGCCCTGTTGACTCCAACTCTTTCAGTTCTGTGATTTTTCAAGCAAGTAATTCTTTATATTAAACCCCTTTCTGTTTGAAACATCTAGAGTGATTTCTGTTTCCTGCACTACCTCCTTATCTATACAATTATATGTAGGGAATTTTTGGAATTAAACTTTTTTTAAAGCCAATGGCCACTGTGCATTGAAGAGCTATCTCCAGACATTACTGAGAAGATCACAAACCAACCAGTCCAGTTCTTGGACTGGAATGTGGCAAATGGATGAGACTTGGGGAGTAAGACAGGGTTGATATGTATTGTGCGTAAGTGTGGGTGTTACTTAAAAGTGTGTACATTAGAAGGTGGTGGTGGGAAGAGCCGTTTGTTATTGAATCTCAGACATTTCCGCTCGGAAGCCCAGACTCCAGCCGCAGGGACCCTGGAGCTGAGGACCTATCCCGTCCTCGGGCTGCGGTCCTGGGAGATGAGGTTGTCTTCCATCAACTCCCACGTTGGAAATTCTTACAACACTGGAAAGGGTGCCAATCCTGGCAGCTTGGGAACACCACCGATCTTCATATCATCAGATTGGGTGAAAGCCTGGAAAAATGGGGATCCCATACAGGGCGAGTCGTGTGTAACAGGGCCTTGGAAATCCTGTCAGAAATGTCATGTTGGCTCTGGATGCCGAGGACCTGGGAATGGGCTAAGACACGAAGGCCAGTTTAGGTGGCGGCAGGGTGATGATAAGTGAGAGGGCAGACTTCTCACATTCAGGGCTCCAAACCCATGGCCATACATTCTAACTCTGTACTTCAGTTTCCTTATATGAAAATTGAGGAGTAATTGAGGAAAGCTGAGGTTAATAGCTAGTCCATAGACTTTTATAGGGATTAAATAAGATAAATGCTAGTAGTTGAAGAAAACTTAAAGTAGATGCTCAACAGATGATATCTACTTATTATGAAAATAGTAATAGTGATAAAGTGTCCGGCTTGTGGCCCATCACGAGGCCGGATGCTGACCACACTGGCTGCAGGCCCCCCCGTTAAGTGTGCAGGAACCCTGGAGCCTGTTCTCAAAGTCAGCCTCCGTTAAATCTTCACTTATATCCACTTACAACCGAGAAGGTTATATTAAAAGCACACTAAATTCACAAGACTCATCATTTTCTAATTACTTTGCTGCATTTTACTATTACTGTGCTCTTGAGACTATTTATGTGCACTTATCCGCGTAGGGAGACAGCGTGCGATCGTTGCCACGGCTCATCGCTTTCCAAGGTTGCTCGCATAGCATGGTTGCCATCAGTGGCGTGAAATCGGCCGTGGGGGGAGTGTTGAGAGTAAAGAAATCAGAAAATCCTACAACCCAGAGCTTTATTTTTTAACAGGTTGCTAAAGATCTACCAGCATAACATAATGATTTCTATTGTTGCCATGGTCATTTTTGTTTACCCCTAAAACTCACATGTCGAAATCCTAGTCCACAGTGTGACAGTAGAGACAAGGCCTAGCAGAGGTGGTAAAGGTTAAATGAGTTTACTAGGGTGGGGCCCTGATCAAATTGAGTTAGTGCCTTTATAAGAAGAAGGAGAGACATCCGAGCTCACTCTGTCTGCAACATGAGGACACAGGGAGAAGCCGGCCACCTACAGCCCAAGAAGAAGCCTCACCAGAACCCAAGCATACTGTCACCCTAATCTGGGAGCGCCTCTCAGACAGGTCTATTGTGTAAGCTGCCCATTTCATGGCATGTCATTTTGGTGGCCAAAGCTGGCTTGGACATGGGCGGTCTTGGTGGCAAGCTTATTAAAGTGCCATCTCCTGCAGGAGGATTTCTCCTCCTTCCCCTCCCCTCTCCCTCCTATTCCTGCCTCCAGAAAACCCTACCTCCAGTCCTGCCTGAAGGGCGCGGGTGGGGAATGGGGGGCAGCTGGGCGCAGAGCGCATGCGGCCAGCAGAGGGCGCCTGCCGCCCCGGTCCCGGAAGTGGCCTTCCAAGTCCACCTGCGCTCAGTTTTGCATGACAGACCTTGTAATTTGAAACAGTTTCTCCCTTTCGTTCTTAATATTGTCTTCTGGACCACAGATTTCAAGTTTGGTGAAGTCCATTTTATGTTTCCTTTTCTTTTTCCTATGTGTTCGTGCTTGTGGTGTCACAGGCCACACCCAAGAAACCAGTCACTTATGTTCTCTTCTAAGAGTATCATAGCTTTGCTTTTCCATTTAGGTATTTGACTCATTTAATTTCACATCTCCCGTGAGGTGGGGTTCCAACTTCATTCTTTCATTGTTGTCCCATTCATTCTTTACTGTCCCAAAAGGATTCGTTGAAAATCAATGGACTCCTAAAAGTGTGGGGTATTTTCTGAACTCTGAATTTTATTCCACTAATCAATTTCTGGGGGAGGGGGGGAGAGAAAGAAAGAAAGAAAAAAAAATCAGCTGGAAGTTTGGGAAATAAGAAAACAATGTCGTTTACAACATTATGAAAAAGTACTTAGAGGGGCGCCTTGGTGACTCAGTCGGGTTAAGCATCCGACTTGGCTCAGGTCATGATCTCACGGTTCGTGGGTTCGAGCCCCGCGTCGGGCTCTGTGCTGACCGCTAGCTCGGAGCCTGGAACCTGTCTTCAGATCCTGTGACTCCTTCTCTCTCTGACCCTCCCCTGCTCATGCTGTCTCTCTCTCGCTCTCAAAAATAAATAAAAGCATTAAAAAAATTTTTTTAAGTACTTAGAGATTAAACCAAGGAGTGAAAGATTTGTAGGCTGAAAATTACAAAACACTGCTGAAAGAAATGAAACGGCATAAACGTGAGGAGACATTGAGTGTCTCCAGGGCCCGGGAGCCAATTTCCATCGCCGGTAGGGGGAGCAGCAGTGCCCGGCCGGGCGCGGGCGGGACTACAGCCCCCACAATACCCCTGGCTGCCGCGACGGAAGTGGGGAATTGGGAGGCTTGCCGAGCTAGGCCAGAGCCAATCACGGAGAAGCGACCGTGCAGGGCGCGTCGGGTCTTGTAGTAGCCGCCGACGCAAGACGACGGCCCCTCCCACAATA
>NC_043712.1:89628653-89636656 GCF_006229205.1 Suricata suricatta
CAGTGCCCCGCGCGGCGAGTAGCGCACTGCGGCTGCGCGGCGGCGGCGCCGTCGGGCTGGGCGGCGGCGGCGGCAGCGGCGGCGGCGACGGCAGTGGCGGACAGGAACCTGGCCTGAGCCTCGCTGGAAGCAGCGCGAGCCGGCCGCGGGCCACCATGTCGGCGCCGTCGGAGGAGGAGGAGTACGCGCGGCTGGTGATGGAGGCGCAGCCTGAGTGGCTGCGCGCCGAGGTGAAGCGGCTGTCGCACGAGCTGGCCGAGACCACGCGCGAGAAGATTCAGGCGGCCGAGTACGGGCTGGCGGTGCTGGAGGAGAAGCACCAGCTCAAGCTGCAGTTCGAGGAGCTCGAGGTGGATTACGAGGCCATCCGCGGCGAGATGGAGCAGCTCAAGGAGGTGAGGAGCGAGGACTGGGACCCCAACCCCCAGTCAGGCCGGCTGCACCCCCCTCCCCCAGCGGATCTCTGACCCCCGCCGGACCGGCTCCGGAGCAGAGTCCCGACCCCGGGTGGGGCAGAGCCCAGGCAGGCACCCGGGCGCCTTGGGTCATCCTGCGCGGCCCGCCGGGAGGAGCTGCGGCGACCCTGGAGTGGTGGACAGCGCGCGTGCGGGGGTCCTGGCCTCCGCCAGCAGGGGCTGCGGGTCGGGCCGTGTCGCCGGCCTGTCTGCTTCTGATTGCGGACCTCGGGCACGGTGGGGTGGTGTCCTCTGAGCTGTTTGGTGTCCCGGGTTGGGGGGTGGAGGCGTGGGATGGATGCTGGTAACCGGTTGGGAAAGGCCAGGCCTGGGCCTCCCATCACCTCCAGGCAGAGCCCGTCTTCTCTCTGGATGTTTCCGCATCTTCCTTGAGCGTCCTGAGGCCGAGAAGGGGCCCGGACAGGGGCTCCCCTTGAATGTGGCTATCTGCGATAACTGGGGTGCCCCTTGTCCCTCCTAGGCTCAGCTGCGACGGCCCCTCCCCCATTACTTCTCTTGGATGCACTGCATTTGCCACCTACTTCCTGTCTTGGCTGCGTTGGGTACTGTCCCCGGGTCGGGTGACAGGTCTGGGGGTGTTTGTCATCGAAGAAGCCGTGAGTCTTTTCTGATTTTCACTCTGAGATGAAATGGGACCCTTCAGGCTACCTGCGAGTCTCATGGAAGAGCTGGGCAGGCCTTGGATAAAGTAGTTCTGCATAACTTAAACAGCCGCTTCTCCCTGCTTCTCAGCCCGGTTGGGGGCGGGGGGGGGGGGGGCAAGGAGAAGCTGCTTCCTGGGTGGAACAGCAGGGTTTGGATCCAGGCCCTGCTGACTGCTGGCGTTGTGGTTGTGGGCTTAGCTCCTCCTTCTGCAGCCTTGCTCACCCAGAAGAGGGTGTGAATTGTGTACTTGCAAAGGCCAGGCATGGCCAGGTGTGTAGCCTGTTGGTTTCTCTGACAGTGTGTCTCTTTCCCACCCGACACTTTCTGGTCCTTGGTCTTGGGACCCACCGTGCTTGCTGCTTCCCTGACTGCCCACCTCCTGGCATCTCTGCTCCCTGTGGCCATGGGTGGGCGTTTGTACGGGTCAGAGCCTCCCTGCCTGACTGGGGAGACCAGTAGGGTCCCCTTCCAAAAGTGAGGAGGAGGCAATGAATTAGTCCACACGGGTACCCAGATCTGTGCTCGGCAGAGCAGGTGTTTGGTTAGTACACTGACTGACGTGGGGGGGGAGGGGAGGGGCCGGTGGCAGCAGTGGGACCTGTGGCCCTCTCATCTGTTAGCAGGTACTGGTGCTTTCTCCCAGCCAGGTTTGGCCACTCTGCATTTGCAAGAGAGGTGGCTTGTGGCCCTTCCTGCAAGGGCCCCATCGTGGTGTGTGGGGTGAGGGGATGCACCTGTGATGATGCAGGGAGGCGGGTTGGAGGGGCGGAGAGCATATGGGGCAGGAGTTCTTTGGCCCCTTTCTGGTCTCCGGGCTCTCCCCTCCCCCAGCTTGGTGAGCACCTCCCCCTGCCCCAGCAGCAAGTACAGTCCCTTTCTGTGTTCATGAGCTCACAGTCATGCCCACTTTAAGAACGGACCAGAACAGACTGTAGCAGAAAGAACTAGTCCCCACTTAGGGGCCTTTCAGTTGTCAGCTCCTTACTGCCACAGGCACAGAGGTTTTGATGAGCACAGGAGTTTTGGCTGCATTTTGCGGGGTGTGTCTGGAGGGTGGATCCCAGGGGAGTCAGGAGGGTGGTGAGCCAGTCTCCACGCAAGTTCTTCAAGTGCCTGCTTGCTCAGTTTGATGTCACCCCCCAGCTCCTGCGCAGACTGGCCTCTTGGCCTTGGACATGTCGCATCACTGTCCTGAACTTGAGTTTCCCCGTCGTAGGTGAGGGAAGAACAGTTCAGCTGAAAGTCCTGGCAGAGACCCGAAGAAGGAGCATCGGAGTGTCGGGGACGCTGCCCAGAAGCTTGACGGGGTCACTCACACCCATGCCCCACGCCCCCATCAGCTTATTTAATTTTAGCCAGGGTCTTATGTTAACGCTTATTAAAAAAAAAAAATCAAGATTTGAGGACACAACACTTGTTGGATCTTTTTTTCTCCAGTAGAGAAGTGAACCATTTTTGTTTTTTTAAAACAGTTTCTTGGGGTGCCTGGATGGTTTAGTCAGTTTAGCATCCAACTTCGGCTCAGGTCATGATCTTGAGTTTTGTGAGTTTAAGCCCCGTGTCGGGCTGTGTGCCGACAGAGCCTGGAGCCTGCTTCAGATTCTGTGTCCCTCTCTCTCTGCCTCTCTCCTGCCCATGGTGTGTCTCTTAACAATGAATAAATGTTAAAAAAAAAATTAAAATATCTTGAGCTGAAGTTGGTTTAGTTACTGACAAGTTATATTTCAAACAGGCATTTGGACTCCTGCCCTTTGTAGGTGGTCCTGTTTTTGAGGGAGGGAAGATGGCTGGCTGGTCACACGTGAGTGCCCTTGCAGCCTGTAGCTTGGTGTGTGTGTGTGTGTGTGTGTGTGTGTGTGTGCGCGTGCGTGCGCCCGCACACGTGTGCACCCAGACACCATGGTGTATGGGTGTGTGGGGGGGGTACCCTTGGCCCTTTTTGTCTAAGCACTTGGTAGCGATTGAACCAGGCTTCCCAAGGGCCCACTCCATCCCAAGGCCCGCCATGTCCCCTCCCTGCTCTGGTGGAGCCGTCCCTTGGATGCACTCTGGTCAGCCCTGTGGTGTGGCCATGGCCTCATCTCACTCCATGTCCCCTCCTGCAGCTTCAAGGGGGCAGGTGTACTAGGCGGCAGCTCCTGTCTGCGGGGCTCAGGGATGTGAGGGCTGGGGGATGGGCGCAGGGGTCCCCATGGAGTCCCATGGGAAGGTGTAGCGGGAAGGTGAGGCCTGGGCCCCCTCTCTGCTGGTCTGTGCAGTCATTGTGCTCAGGTCCCAGCAAGCAGCAGGTCGAATTTGGTGAGCTGTGGGGCATCGGGCTGTGCCTGGCATACAGTAGGTACTTACTTAGTGTTTGCCAGTTCATGTCTTCAGCTCCTTCCCCTTGCCTCACTCGGGCCCGGCTCCCTCCCTGCCATCCCTTGGTCCTGGGTGCCAGAGCCTGCTGCCCGGGGCCACCGCCCCGGCCCCAGCTTACCTGGTGTGCTCTGCTTCCCTTTGTCCTGGCGCCCTCGCTGCTCTCGCCGCGCCTGCCTCTCCCAGCTCTTGGAAGGCCGGCCCGCCTGCCCTTCGAGGCCTGGGCACTCCTTGGAGCTGCCTCTGCCTCCCCTCTGGACTTGCCCCAGCCCAGCTCCCAAAACCAGCTTCCAGCACCTGAGTCCCTCCCATCCTGCAGACTCAGCGGCTGGGCGAGTCCTAGACGCACTCCCTCTTTCCCTCTCAAAATCTCCCCTCCCAGTGACGGGGAAAGTGAGGATGCTCAGGCACCAGGTCCCGTGAGGGTTTTGCACAGAAGGTGCGGCTGTGAGAGCCTCCTCTGCCCCCCGCCTCCTGCAAGGCCGCTGCTGGGCACCCGACTCCGCTGCCTTGGACCGTGTCGGGCCGGGCCGTGGAGCAAACGCAAGGGCTGCTCCACTTCTGTTAAGTGCCGGCGTCTCCTGCATGGCCTCCGTGTCCTTGTCCTGTCCATGGTGGCCTGCTATGACTCAGCTGCTTCCTGAAATGAGGGTGGGCGGGAGCCTGAGAGTTTCAGCCCCGGTGGGTGAGGAGGTGCTGCATGTGCTGCGCAGCGCCGTGGTCCCCACGCTGACTCCGGGGGACAGAGTGAACCCTGCCTGGCCCTTAGGAGCGGTGTGGCCCCAGACTGGCAGCTCAGGTCACTGAGGTTCCAGTGCACCTGCAGCGGTTGGGCAGGCGGGGGTAGAGAGCTGCAGCCTGGTGGACAGGTCTCCTGCTGGGCCTCCCCCCCCCCTGCCCCCCAGGGTGTCGCCTCTGGGAGCCTGGCCCCTTGCTGTGAGGGAGGAGATGCATTTCCCTGGTCAGTGAGGGCAGCCGCCCCTCGGCCAGACCTGGCTCGCTGCGTCGGTGCGCGGGGTGAACTGCAGCGGCACGCGCCGGGGGTAAAGGAAGATGGTGAGGTGTGGGTGGTCAGCGGGCAGGGGCTGGCCGGGAGCCTGTGGGCTCCGGTGGGCACGATGCCCCAGGCCCTGGACCCAGTGTTGTCCAGCGTCCAGGGCAGGGGCGGGCTGGCTCTGCCCTGGCAGGAGGACCCAGGGCTGGGGTCGCAAGTGTGCAGGGTGCAGAGGCCGTCAGGGCTCAGGCAGGTGACGGTGTCCCGGACGACTGGGGTCCGGCTTCCTTGATACTTTAAAACCGTACCTTTGTTTTAGGAGGGTGAGAAAGCAGATGTGAGCGGGGTCTGTGCGGGGATCATGGAGGTCGCTGATGACAGGCGTGGGCGGCAGCGGGCCGTTTCTGCTCGCCAGGCCCTCTGCCCGCGCACACAGGACGCCGGACGCCGTCGAGCGGAGCAGAGCGCGGCCCAGCGGGTGCTCAGGAGCCCTGGTTTAGCGTTACTCTGAGGCGCCGACGCGCTGGTTTCCTTCAAGTGGGCAGACTGGGTGTGCGTGGGTTGGAAGGCGTTTCCGGGCCGTTGCTGTGGCCCGTGCGAGAAGCGCACGGTTTGTGTTGTCCGGACTCGCTTTCTTAAAGGCAGGCTGTGTGCACCGCGCCCCCGCGGAGGCCTCTCCCCTCG
Source organism: Suricata suricatta (assembly GCF_006229205.1). Classification (NCBI taxonomy): domain Eukaryota; kingdom Metazoa; phylum Chordata; class Mammalia; order Carnivora; family Herpestidae; genus Suricata; species Suricata suricatta. The sequence goes on from NC_043712.1 coordinate 89,633,808, forward strand.
AGTGGGGACGTTTGGGGCAGAACGCAGGCGGGGGCCGTGTGCGCTGGCGCGGCTCTTCTCCGCCAGCAGGGCGGTGTGGGGTGGCGGGAAACAGGAGCGCTTTGCTGCAGAAACAAGGTGAATGTTTCGTCGCCCCCAGGGGTGACTTCCCCACCTGACAGAGGTGACAATTCCGCAATGTTGTCACGGTCGGGGGGGGGGGGGGGGGGGGGGGGGGGGGGGGGGCGTTGGGATTTGTTGTGTGGCTCAGAGACGTTGCTCAGGAGCCAGACGGGTACTCGGAGGGCCTGGCCATTCAGAGGGGGCTGCGGGTGCCTGTCCCTGAGGCTGTCATCCTGCCTCCCGCGGGGAGCCGGGAGCTGCCCTCCCTCCTCCCTCCTGCAGGCCTCCACACCCCACTCTTACCTTTTGGGTTTTTCCTTGTTAAAAAGCTGGCGGGAGTGCTGTCTGCAGCTGACTCGTGGCCTGTCCCCAGGTGGCTGGGTGGTTGTCGCCCCTCCGGCACGTTTGTCAGACCAGCCCTCCTATACCTGCCCGCTGGGGCTCGCGGTCACCCGTCGGGTGTCTCCTGACGTAGAGAAATGCCAGCTCTCTGTGACCCAGGAGGGAGGGGCTGTCCTTGTCCCTGTTCCAGGTGGGACCTGGCTCACAGTGGGGGTTTGCGCTGTATGTGACCCCCAGTGCCCCCCCCCCCAACCGCACCTTGGTTTCCTTGTTGTAGGCCGGCATCCCTGAGGCCCCCACAGTGCCGGAGTGAGTGTGGGCCCGGGCCCGTTCTGCAGGCCTCTGTCGTGTGCTGCCTGGTGTCCCCTGGACTCTCTCCTCCCTCCTTCCCCCTCTCGGCCCATCCCAGCCGGAGGGCTTCCCTGGCTGGTCAGAGGGAATGTTGGCCCCGGGATGGGGGCAGCGGAGAGCCAGGCGGTCTGTCTGCTGTTGTGAGCCCACAGCTATGCCTGTGTCACTGAGGCCACACCGGTCGGTGGGGGCAGACCCCCCAGCAGCCTGTGGGCAGGTCCCTGCCGGTGCCTGGTGTCCCCCGACGTTGTCATTGTGGCCAGTGTGGTGAGGCAGTCCCTTCTGCTGGAACACCTGTTTCAAAAATGCGAATTTGTTCCAGAAATGGGTGATGTTTGAAGAGCAGTGGGAGCTGGTGGGAGCGGAGCCTCTGCTCACACGCAGCCTTGCCCCCAGAGAACAGCGGCTGCCCTCCTGCGCCCGGGCGCCACGTGGGATCCCACAGGACAGACCTCACGGGGCTCTTTCTGGTTGTGACCGGTCCTCTGACTCTTCCTGTTTGTGGTGACCTTGACAGGTTTGCGGAGTGCTGGGCAGGTGTTTTGCTGACCGTCCCTCAGCTGGGATTTGTGTCCTCTTTCTGTGTTTCCCATGGATGGGGTGGGGTGAGGGGTTTCTGCGGGGAGGGCCACAGAGGTGAAGCGCCCTTCTCGCCACGCCCCGCCGAGAGTCTGCACTGATCCCCGTGGTGTTGGTCTCCCTCCCTGGCTGGCAGTTTGTCGGAGTCTCCACCTTCAAGGCGCCCCTTCCCCCTTTTGAAACCCCTCCTGGACGGGAGCTTCTGTATGTGGTTTGGGATTTTTCTGCATGGGAGACCTGACTCCGTCCACTGGCTTGTATTCCTGTTGACGTGCAGATAGTTGACGTTTGCGTTGTGATCCGATGCTGCTTTATTTTGTTGTCCACGGGTTCCAGCTTTGCCCTGGCGGCCCTCCTGTTTGCCTCCTGTGCCCCTTTGACCCACTCATTGTCATGATTGTTCCACCCCCTTCCTCTTCTCTCTTCACCCCTCCTTCTCCTTTACTTCCTCCCTCCTCCTCCTCCCTCCGTTCCGCTTCCTCCCACTCCTCCCTCCTTCCTTTTCCCTCTCCTTCCCCCTCCTCCTTCCCCCTCCTCCTTCCCTCTCCCTTCTCCTTTCCTCCTTCCTTCTTCTCCTACCTCCTCTTCCTCCCTCCTTCTCCCTCACTTTTTCCTCCCCTCCTCCTTCCGACTCCCTTTTTCTTCCCCTCTTCCCTCCCCCTTCCTCCCTCCTTTCTTCCTTTCCTCCTCCATCCTTCCTCTCTCCCTTATCCTTCCTTCTCCCTCTTCCTTCTTCCTTCCTTTCCTCTTCCTTTCCTTTCCTCTCTCCTTCCATCATCCCTCCTCCCCTCTTCCTCATTCCCTCCTTCCTTCCTTTCCTCCTTCTCTCTGTCCCTACCTCCTCCTCTCTCCCCCTTCCCTCCTCACTCTTTCTTCTTCCTCCCCTCTTCCTCCTTTCCTCTTCCTCTTTTCCTCCTTCCTTCTCTCCTTCCTTCCTCCTCCCTTCTTCCCTCCCCGTTTCCTCCCTACTTCTATTTTTTCTAGCAACTCCTTCCTGGTGCTATAGGTGCTGCCGGGGTCTCATCCTGAATGCTCCGAGCCCCACGCCTGGAATCAGTCGTTTCTTCAAGGAGTCTTGTTTCTTTTATTGGAGAGTGGTGTTCGAAGCCAAGATCTGGGTGCTGGCTGTTTGCTGCTGCTGCAGAGTCACAGGAGACAGGTGTCGTACGCCAGCCCGCGTGCACACTCACGTCTACAGACGTGTCCCCGTGGCGCCGGCTCTGTGTGCAGTAGCCCGAGCACGCGCTCAGGCTGAGGTCTCCCCTCCGGCCCCTCACCGTGTGTCGTTCCCACTGCCCTCCTTGCTTATCTGTAACCCCCATCCGCCACACAGGTGCGCACAGGGCCGTCAGGGCTGCTGCCTGTGGCCGTGTCAGCCTGGCCCTATATGCCCGTGGTCTTCTGTGCTCCACCTCCTTCCAGATAAGTTGCTTGAGCGAGTATCATGTTCCCCATCCCCTTCAGTGAGGTGGCTT
>NC_043712.1:89636756-89659192 GCF_006229205.1 Suricata suricatta
CTGTAACCCCCATCCGCCACACAGGTGCGCACAGGGCCGTCAGGGCTGCTGCCTGTGGCCGTGTCAGCCTGGCCCTATATGCCCGTGGTCTTCTGTGCTCCACCTCCTTCCAGATAAGTTGCTTGAGCGAGTATCATGTTCCCCATCCCCTTCAGTGAGGTGGCTTCATCCATTTGAAATACGGTCAGATTGTTCCTTAATGATTTTACTTTTGCGTGCGTTTTTCTGTGGGTGTAGCATAGTTTATCTGTTCGAACTGGGCTTCTTGCTTGCTACCAGTTTTGCACGATTATGAATAAAGCTGCGGTAGACATCTGTGTACGTTTCTGTGTGGACACCGATTTTCAACTCATTTGGGTCAGTCACTTCCTGGGCGTGTGATTGCTGGATTGAACGGGGAGAGGACAGACAGTCTCCTAAGAAACCACTAGCCTGTCCACGCCCCCTGCAGCCTGACTACCCTCCTGCCCCCGTGTGGCCGCCTGGAGTATGGCCACTCTGCTAAGTGGGGGCGTTGTCTTGGTGCTGTTGAGATTTGCGTTTCCTAATGACAGATGTGCAGCAGCTGTTCACATGCCTGTTTGCCGTCTGCGTCTCTGTGGTGAGGTGGCCATTCTCCTCTGCCCATTTTAAACTCGAGTTCTGTCGTATTATCGTGTTTCAGGAGTTCTTTATCGAGAATGGTTCTTCCTCTGTTTGGGTGCAAGTCCTGTTTGCAGGTCATGCCTCTCAGTCTAGGGCTGCTCTTCTCACTCCCACAGGGTCTCTCGAAGAGCAGTTTTCATTTTAGTGCCATTGGCTTGTGCAGGCCATGCTTTCAGTGCTGAGATCTTGGTCACCAAACCCAAGATCACTATTTTCTGCCATGTTTTCACCTAGAAGTTCTGTAGGTCTGTGTCACATGTTGGGTCTGGGCTTGGTTTTGAGTCACTTTAGGAAGGACACAGATGTGCCTGGACTCACTTGTTTGCGGGGGGTGCAGTGGGGTGCTGTCATTGCTGTGCCATTTGTTTGAGAGACTGGACAGCCTCTGCCCTGCAGGGGGCCCATTTGCTGTCCGTGGGCCTCTGTGGGTGCCGATCTGCCCCGCTGGTCCGTGTGGTCACCCCGCTGTCCTGCTTTATGAGGTCTCCATCTTTCCACGTGCTCCCTATGCCCTGTGGTTTGTGGTGTGACTGCGTCCCTGACCGGGGTCTGTCTCTCCAGGTCTTCTTGGCGAAGTGGGTTGTGGCCACCCTCAATCCGTGGTAGTGATTTACTTTATTTTTTGATCTTGAGAAAAAGTAACGGAATGCACATGGTTAAAAAGAAAAATAACCAGTATGGTTGGTTATCTCCATTTAAGTTTCCTTCCCTTTGGGCTCAGCTCAGTCAGGGTTGACTCTATTCCAAATAAACCAGCCCAGTGAGCTGCTTAGCTTACTGGCCTGTGCACTTGACCAGGTTGCAGTTAGGGGAGAGGTGTGGAGTCAGCCAGTGGTCAGACCTGGGATCCGGTCTCCCCTGGGTGTTCCCCCCAGGCGGAGCCTGGCTGCTCTGTCACTCCAGAAGTGTGACAGATGCACCTGGGTGTCAGGTGCCTCCGCTGCCCTTTCAGGTGCCCACCACCCTCTGGGAGCCTCTCTGCAGCCTGTGGGGCCCCCAGGTCTGGCCCCTCCTTGGGTGCCGGTGCTGGACTCCACCCCAGAGACGCCTTACCTGGCCTCTCTGCGCACCTGTGCCTCCTCCTGGCCGGCAGGTCTGCAGAACCCACCAGCTTTCTGGGCAGCCCAGGTGCTGCTCCCACATGCTCTTGCTGCAAGGCGCTCCTCTTCCTCGGGGCTCGCAGTGCTCCCCTCCCCTGGGAGGGCCGTCCTGCGCCTGCACCAGCTGAGGTCCGGAATGCCTGCCTGCTGTTAGGGCCTAGATGTGGCCGTGAAGCTTGAGGCGGGGCACTGCTGGGCCAGGGGCTCAGGGTGGCAGTGGGCTGCAGTGTGCAGGGCTGGTGCCATCATGACGGGCTGTGAGCTGGCCCTGGCCATCTCTCGGGGGTGGCATCCTGGAGCCGTGACAGTGGATCACATGCACATCACAGACAGCACAGAGGGTCCTGCTGGCCTCACCCCTCTGGTGAACCTCAAGGTGTGCAGGGTGGAGGGAGGCGGGGTTGGGGACCCGGCTGTGGCACAGGGTCCTGGCTGTGCTCCTGGGAGGGTCTCATGTCTCTTCACAGGCAGAGCTGTGTCAGCTCTGCTCGGGGAGTGGGTGCCTCTCGTGGCAGGTGATCCTGCATCAGTTCCTTGGGGCACCTGGGGCCATCTCTGCCTGGGTGACCATGGCAGAGTGCCGGATGTGGGGGATACTTGCGCCTGAGACCCATTCCCCTGCCCTGGCCACAGGTGTGGACACATCTGTCCCCAGGTTCCAGAACTGGGTCCTGCTGACCATGTGGCTTGCTGGGTGTCCCTCCCTGCATGGGGCTGCTAACAGAGCATGTGCTGAGAGGAGAGATGGAGCGGGCTTGGCGTGTCCAGCCTGGGCCATCCTGGACAGTGAGGTTTGCACAGCGCAGCCAGCTGCTGTGGGGACACCAGGGCCTGTCCCCTGGCTCTAGGGCTGCCCTCTGGGTCCTTGGGTGGCGGAGCTGGGGTCCTAGGGGACCACTGCCAGCACTGAGGCTCAGCTGGCCAGAAGCCTGCCTGCTGACACTGAGGCAATTAGGGTATAATCTTCTCTAAATGTGCCCGATTCTGGCTAAATCCCTACCGCCCAGGAGTGGATTCCCAGTTTTCTAAAAGCAGCTTAATGTTTGGATGCTGCCCAGAGCAGCTGGGGTGCATGGTTGGCGACGGGACAAATGTGGGCGGACGGGATGGACTTGGTTGGGGGTGGGGTGGGGGGGTCACAGCTGTCCATAGGCAACCACATTCTGTTCCCATACAGGTGTCAGTCCTCAGCTCTGGTTCTTCTGATCCCCACAGCCAGTGTGCAGGTGCCCCAAGGGGAAACTGAGGCCAGAAGCCACGTAGTGGGCAGGGTGGGTTGAAGGAGGACAGATGTCACACGTGGATCTCCTGGGCCTAGGACAGGGCTGGGCTGATGGATGAGGGTCATCAGCCAGGCAGAGTTTGTGTGAGCATGCCTGTAGCTTTCATCTGCCCCCATTCCCAGGAGGAGGCCTGCCCTCCTCCCCCAGAACCCCCAGGAGACTCCCTGGCAAACCCCCACGACCCACAGTACCTCCAGCCTTCCTTGCAGACCACCTAGCTCCTGTCTATCCCCTGGACCTGTCATAGGCCCACCCACCCACTTCTGGTGTGGGCCCCTCCCCCCGCAGTGTCCACATGTCCTCCTTGTCCTCCTGAGTACCTGTCACTTGCCAGACATGGGCTCCCCACTGGGGAGGTGCATGCTTGGTGCCAGGCATGGCATGCTCTGGGCCCAGGTACCTGCATTCCCATGGGCCAGACCTGCTTCCCCCACCGCCCTGGCCCACACTGCATATCTGGGGGTTCAGGTCCTTCCTCACCCAGCTCTACTCTCTGTGAACTGGCCTTAGGGTGGTGCGAGACCAAGGGGTTCACAGGAAGGTGGGAGGTCCCAGGGTGGGTCCTGCCCTCACCCTGCCAGGCCTCTTGGATCTCTGGTGGCACCCTGGCCCTGAGAGGTAGCCCAGGGCTGTGTCCAGCCCTCCAGATTCTATGCTCGTGTGGGAGCTTGTCCCTTCCTTCCATGGCTTCTCTCCCTGGAGGCTCCTGGGAAGCTGCTCCTGCCGGCTTTCCAGTCTCGCCCCCGTGTTGGGATCCAGTGAGGTGGGGCTCAGCCCCTCTTCTGGTGGTGGGCTGTATTAATTAGGGTGGCCTCTGATCTTAAGAGACAAAAGAATCCAGAGCGACTCTGGCTGCTGTCCAGATGATCCTGTCTTGTAAGCAGCCCTGTCTTGAAATTGGTGCACAGATTACCTGTAAGGAGACTGAGGACTGTACTTCTGTGGCTGCCCCAGCAGGTGCTTTGTCCCCCGCCTGGTCCTTGGTCCCTGCAGCCCACTGGTCTGCGGCTGCAGTGATGTTGGGGTCGCTGGTGTGCGAGGCTCTGTGTGCAGCTGCACTCTCGCCTTTCCTGGTGATTCCCGTGGGTGGCATCCGTGTGCCCTTGTCCAGCACAGCCACTCTAGTCTCCTGGCAGAAGGGCCAGGCCCTCCTTGGGCTCTTCTTCAGTTTCCCGGTGCCTGGGGCTGCAGGGCCGTAGGCCTGGAGGCTGATAATCTCCACGGGTCGTGTGAAATGGGGCTGATCTGGGGGTTAGCAGGCTGCCCCGGTAAACAGCAGCCTTCCGGATTCCAGGCCCGAGAGCCTGAGACCAGGAAGGGCCGGCTGGCAGGTGTGCCTGCCCCTGCGAACAGCTGTGTGGCTCCCCAGGTGACTTTGAGGCATGGGCAGCTAACCAGGGCCACGTGTTGGTTCTGCCTCCTCTGGCAGCCCTCCCCACCCCCACCCAGGAGTGATGGGGAGGCACTTGCTCTTAGGGTGCAGTTTCTCACCTGTGCAAGAACTTTCCCCTGAGAAGGAGGCTGATGGGCTCCCGTTGGCACAGACTGTGAAGTGTGCAAGGCCCTGGCCACTGCCTTGCCACACGGTCCCATGTGTGACATCCCCAACCCTGTCAGAGCTGGAAGGGTGCAGAGGCCTGGCGAGGGGACCGGGTGCGTGGGAGCAGGGCTGCAGGCTGGGCCTTCGAGCCGCTCTGCTCCGGGACATCTGTCCCCAAGGCCGTGCTTGGTTGCTGGCTCCAGCCCTTCCAGGACCTTGTTCCCGGTCCTGTGTTGACTGGCCATTGGGAGACACTCCTTTGAGAAGAGCCTGTTCAGACTGTCACCAGGTTTTCTGTGGGGCGTCTGATGTGTTGGAGTTGCATGTACAGTCTGGGTGCCTGTCCTCCCCTTGTCGGCAGCAGGAGGAGAGGCCGAGGGGCTGGGGTGGGTGGGAACCCCAGTGGCAGCTGAGGAACTGAATCATCCTGAGGACTTAGAGAAGGGTGTTAAGTGGACCGGCTCCGCGCAGTGCGCTGGTGAGAGCGGCAGCGGGTACCCTTAGTGGTTCCTGAACGGAGGGCACCGCATGCCCCCTGATGGCCCATCAGAGACAGGCCGCAGCGAGTGCTGATGCGGACGTGGAGAGATCCAAGCCCACACTCGCTCAGAAAGTGAGGTGGTGGCGCTGCTCTGGCGGCTGCTCAAAGCTGTCGACGTCACCATGTGACCTAGGGGTTCGCGCCCATGTGTGACCGCGTGTAACCCAAGGTGACTGAAAACAGTGCGAATACAGAAACCAGTGTGGCAGCAGCATTGTTCTCGGTGGCCCCGTAGCGAAATGCCACACGCGCTGCACGTGGACGAACCTTGGAACGCGATGCTCGGTGACAGAAGCCAGTCCCGGGGATTGCAGGGTGTGTGGTTCCCTTTATAGGAAATGTCCTGATTAGACAGATCTGCAGAGATAGGGGAGCGGAGCTGGGGAGTGACCGCTAAAGGGGTGAGGCCTTCTTTTCTGGGGGCCGAGAATGCAGAAGTAGTGGCGCTGGTCACAGCCCTGAAGATATACGAAAATCCACTGAATTGTACACATGAAAAGGATGAATGGTATGGTATGTGAATCATACCTGTCACGTTTTTCGGGAGGTAAGGGAGAGAGTCTTTCTGCTTGCTTGTGGTCCGACAAATTTCCCCGTTCCTCCGGAGTGACCCTAGAGGATCTGCAGCAGCCTCCTCGCGCCCCACGGTGGAGGCGCCTGTGCGGCCCTGCGCATGCTCCTTGCGGTGGTGGTGCCCGGGCGGCACCGCGCATGCTCCTCGTGGACGCCTGGCGCTCACCCTCCTCCCCGGTTCAGCCCTCTTGTTAGCATAGGAGTCCTTTTCTTCGACTGAGTCTTGTGTTTCTAGTTAAGATGGTATTGGAGAGTTACATTTTTTATATTGAGAATATAGTTTTTTATTATGTATTCCTAAGCTAACAGTTTCATTTGAGGGGATTGGAGGTCTCTAAATGACCTTTTTGTAGGTGTCCGTTCGTTAGTGCATTTTCTAGATGACATCATCGCCTTTCCTCCAGCTTCTTTTAGGCTCTGGAAAATGTAGTAAGAGGTTCCTTTGTCCTTTTAAGTGGCAAGATCGCTGGGCTTGTCCATTATTTATTAATTTGCTCTGCTCTTGGTTAACATTAGCTCTCATTTTAGATCTGTCTAGGTGCATTTACTATGGCTACTCATGCTCTTTTTGTGACATTATGAAGGAAAGCTAGCTGGCACATTTTTGTAGAGCTTTGGTTGAGAGGAGAGGCTAGGTCCTAGTGATTAGGCGGTTTCCTTCCTTCCTCCCTCCCTCCTTTCCTCCCTCCCTCCTTTCCTCCCTCCCTCCTTTCCTCCCTCCCTCCTTTCCTCCCTCCCTCCTTCCTTCCTTCCTTCCCATTCGTCTGTGGCAGTAATGTCCGTAGGTCACCTGCTGACATGCGGTGTGGCCAGCTTACTGGATGTGCTTGCTTATGCTGATGCCTGGAGGGCGCCCAGTCAGTAGTTTTAAAACTGAATGGAGGTGGTGCCCCCGGTTTTGTGCTCCCAAGGCAAATGGAACAATCCTCACGATGAAGTGCAGCTCTGCTTCCAGAGGCCCCTGGAGTGAAGGTTTCTAGAGGTTTGGGGTGTGCGGGGGAACCAGCTTATGGCCACCTGACGTGGAGATCGGTGCCCCATGCAGACTGATGGCCTGGATGAAACCGTCACCAGGTGGAGAAAATACATGAGCTTGCTTGCTTTTTTTTTTTTTTTTTTTTTTTTTTTTAGTGTGTATTTCTTTGCCCTTCATCCTGCTGTAGCGTCTTCTCTCTGTGGCCGCGATTCTGATTGCTTTGCAGGCCACTGAGCGAGCGCCCCCCGTCTCCCACCTTGGTCTGGTTGGCACGCTCTTTCAGTGTTCAGTAATTAGTGCCAGGCTGTTTGGGCCAGTGAATTTGGTGTGGATAAGTTTGGTCCATCTGAGACGGAGACTTTACTCCCTTAATGCTGTAAAACCTTTATCCCGTGATAAAGTCATGGAGCTTGAACCTGTGTCCAGTTCACAGGCTGAGCCCTGTCTTGAGCTTGATGAGGCTCTCATGGGAGCAGGGCTTTGTGGCGCTGCCGGGCACTGTAGGGAAGCTGGCCACAGCGAAATGCCCGTGTCAGAGTGTCACCCCATGTCAGCAGACCCCCTGAGACTGGCCAGAGTGCTGGAGCCTGCACGGACCGGTTTGGACCGGGAATCTGTCAGTCCTTCGACATCTGTTGAGCACACACTGCAGCCGGCTGGCCTGCACTTGAGGTGCTGTTTCTTCCGCGTGGCTCCCAAGGGTGCAGGCCCTCCACAGCAGGGTGCCGCTTGGAGGGCTGGTGGTGCACATTTGCTTTGAAGAAGCCACTTGCCAGGGCGCACCATTTTAAACCAGAAAAGAGGTGAGGGATGCTTTAGGGGCTCCCCACTTGCTGGAGACTTAGCGAACTGAGGAAGTGATTCTGGCCATTCTGAGGCCCCCCAGCTGGGGCACAGCTGGCGTGGGGGCAGAAAGCTGTGCGGGAAGGGGGTCTTAGGGTTGGGACAGGCAGGACCTGGGAACTCCTGGGACGCCCCCGTCCTGGCGCAGGCTGGCAGCCCTTCAGGGGAAGGTGGGCAAGGCTTGGCGCGTCCTGTGCCGCGCGCCTTGACGAGTCTGGTCCAGGAAGGAAGGAAGCTCCTCCGGAGCAGCCCCACCCGGTGGCCTGCTTCCTGCCCTGCTGCTGCTGCTGCAGGCCTTCCCCTCCGGGCTGGGCCCTGCCTGTCTCCCCACTCGGACCTGTTTCTGGGCCCCGAGCTGAAGAGCTAAGGGTCAGTGTTTCTCCGGGCCTGGTCCACCTGCTGCCCAGCACCAGGCCAGGCATGCTGCACGCAGCCCAGCGTGTGGCGGGCTTAGCGAGAGGGACACTTGCCCAGACTCAGGGCACTGAGTGGGCACTGCCGTGCTCGGCCCTGCTGTCCTACTGGTCGGGGCCAGGGTCTGCCACTGCTGGGGAGGAGGGGGCTTCTTGTCCAAGGCTCCTCCCCCCGTCTCCCCACCTGGAGCACCCTCATCCTTCCAGCCTGTCCCCACGCATGTCCCTGCTCTGCCCTGGACTCTAACGAGCCACAGAAAGTGGATGGCGGGGAGGTGCTGACCTCAGGCCAGGGGTCAGCAGACTGCTGCTCGAGGGCCGTGTCGGGTCGCCAATCTGGTCTGGTCAACAGTGTTTTACGCTTGTTGTTTATGGACTCCTTCACCCAGGGGACAGAGCTGAGCCACCGGCACAGACCCCACGCCTGTGTCCCGGTCCATTCCGTGTGTCAATTTGGCTGTGCTAGGGATGGGTGTAGAGGGCCTGGACCTAGTCCTGCCCAGCCTGTGCTCACGCCGCTCCCTCCGCTGTGGGCCCCTCTATCCTAGCCCCCTCCACTCCCCTTCCTGGCCTCAAGCTTACCCTGAGGGCTCCCTTCCCACTTGGCAAATCCAGCCCCCGCCCCCCCCCCCCCAGGTCTGGCCCTGACTGCAGGTGTTTGTGCAGTGTCCACGTGGGTGGGAACGAATTTGAAGTAAGGCTGGACTTGCCAGGCCCTGTTGGGGCTGACCGGGCCTGGGCAGCTTTAGAGGAGTGGGCGGGTCAGCCCCTGGGGGGACATCACAACAGCACTGCGGACACTACCTTGAAGCCCTGACAAGCCTCTCTGTCTGGCCAGAGAAGTTTGGGGGCCCCCAGTTGATGCTGGCCTGGCAGGTGCATGGTAGAGCAGGCAAGGCCTCGAGGACAAGTGTGCCCACAGGTGTGGGCACTGCTGCTCTGCATGGCTCTTGGGATGGGGAGGCAGGTTTAGAGGGGGTGCAGGGTGGGGGGTGGAGTGCTTTGGTCAGAAGAAATTCAGGTGGGTGGGCTGAGTGACCTCTCAGCCCCTCAGCCCCTCGGGGATGGTGAGCACAGGGACGGCCTCTTCCAGGTGCCAGTTCTCCAGGTTGGGTAGATGCTTGTACACCGCTTTACTGATGGGTCATTGAAATCGAGTGAACTGTACGCCTTCCAAGCTGGTGGGGCCTAGGAGCACCCCCTGCCGGCCTCCCCACGCCACTTTCGTGAGGTTTCCCGAGGTGTCCCTTTATGGATTTCCGGATTTTCGCAGCTCCTGCAGGAGTAAGTCTCTGGGAGGAGTTCCTAGGAGCTGATGGCTGTGCCTTATCTCGGGTGAATGCGTGACCCTCAGAATCGGCCACATAACTGCCAGAGCAGCTGCGCCGGTTCCCGTTTGCTGCCAGCAGGCAGGAGTTTTCGTGCCGAGCATCTTTTCATGTATTTTTTCCCATACATGTGGCTTCTTGGGGGGAAGTGTCTGTTCCGTTCTTGTGCTCATGTTTTATAAGGTTGTGTGTCTTACTGAGTTTAGACTGCTCTTACATTTTGCTTATAAATCCTTTGTCAGATTGTGATTTGCATAGATTTTCTTTCAGTCTATGCCTTGTCTTTTTATTTTAATGAAAAGAGTGCTGGAGATGTGTTAGACAACAGTGTGAATGTAGTTAACACTACTGAACTGTACACATAAAGTTTGTGAAGATGGTAGATTTTGTGTTATGTATATTTCACTACAGTTTTTAAGAAAGTTTCCTGGTGAATTACTTATTTTATCATTTTTTTACTCTATTCCTGGCATTGCTTTTTGTCTAGGAGTCTTACCCTGTCTGCTCTTCATGTGAGCACGCCAGCTTTCTGATCAGCCACATTGGGTGTGCCTTCGGTGGGCGGCGTCAGTAGCACCTCGCGGGAGTTTGCGTATTTCTTGTGTCCAGTTGGAGAATGTGGTGTTTTTTGGTTTTTTAATCTGATCACTGTAAGATGAGTTCCTAGTGTCCTCAAAAATCACGTGCATTTTACGTTTCTCACCAAGGTATGTGAAAATAATTGATTGCCAGCACTGCCATTGTTAATTTCCTAAGTAAAGAACTTAAGAAAAACTAAGTAGAATTAACTTTCTTTTAATTGCCTTTTTTTTTTTTTAAACCTCCCTTGACCTATTTCCAGTCCTTTGGACCTGGCAACCACTGATTTGTTCGCTGTATCTGTGAGCATGGCTTTTGGTTTTCCTGAGATTCTGCATATAAGGGAGGCTATGTAGCATCTCTGTCTGATCTGCCTCATTTTGCCTGATGCCCTCGAGGTCCGCCCTGCTCTTGTCTTTCAGACAGCACAAGTTCTTAGTTTTGAAGAGTCCAAATTACCAAGTTGTTTTTATAGATCATGTCCAAGGTCATAAACACTTTCTCTTATTTTCCCCCTGGAAATACCTTCTTTTTATAAAAAGATTAAAATTTTATTTTTATTTTTGAGAGCACGCATGTGAGTGGGGGGCAGAAAGAGACAATCTTTTTTTTTTTATGTTTATTCAATTTTGAGAGAGACAGAGCACAGGTTGGGAAGGGCAGAGAGAGAGGGACAGGATCCAAAGCAGGCTCCATCTGCACCTACAGCAGAGAGCCCAACGCAGGGCTCGAACTCACTGTGGTTTGAGCTGAAGTGAGATCCTTAGCCGACTGAGCCACTCAGGCGCCCAAAGCTTATTATCCGTCTTAAGTTAATTTTCATAATGCCGCAAGGCATATAGATATTGGTTAATTCCCACACCATTTATTACAAGATTGTCCCTTTGCCATGAGCTGCTTTTCTAAGTACTGAGATCAGCTCCTTCTACTTTGTTTTTCTTTTTCAAAGTCATTCTGGTTATTCTAGGTCCTTGGAATTTCCATAGGAATTTTAGAATCAGCTGGTCACTTTCTATGAAAAATGCTGGGATTTTGTTTGGCATTGCGATGAATTGAAATAATTTGTGGAGGAATGACATCTTAACAGCGGTAAGAATATTGTTAACATTAACACTGAGTCTTCTGGCCAATGAATGTTTATTTCTGTGTTCATCTAATTCTCTCAGCAGTGTCTCGTGGCTGTTAGTGTACGTCTGGTGCATCTTCTGTCAGATTTAAGCATTTACTATTTTTGATGCTGTTGTAAGTAGCATTTTTAAAAGGTTCATTTTCTGGTTGTTCATTTCTTGTATGTGGAAGTGTTTGGTTTTCGTACATGGGTCTTGTATCTTGCAGCTGCCTAAACTCACTCTCAGTAGAGAACTCTTTGTGGCTTCTTTTGGACTTTCAGTGTCGACTGTCATGTGATATGCGAATAAAGATAGTTTTACTTCCTCCTTTCCAGTCGGAGTGCCTTTGATCTTTCTTGCTTTATTGCCTTGTAGGCTGGCAGCTCCAGTACAATGTTGAACAGAGGTGGGGAGATCTGGTTTCTCACCGGTAAATAATGTCAGCCCTAAGTTGTTTGAAAGATGCCCTTTTTCAGGCTGAGAAAGCTCCCTTCTGTTTGAATAAGTGTTTTATCAGGGATGGATGTTGAGTTTTGTCACATCATTTTCCTGCATCTTCTCAGTACTGTCTTTGGTTGTAATTACGGAGTGATGCCGGTCTCATAAAGTCATTTGGGAAGTATTCCCTCCTGTTCAGTTTTCTGGAACAGTTTGTGTGCAGTCGGATTTGTTTCTCCCTTAAATGTGCAGTAAGAGTTTATCAGGGTGGCCATTTGGGCCCCAAATATTGTCTGTTGGGTTTTTAAATGTACATTCAGTCACTTTGATACAGGACCATCCAGATTATCAATTTCTTCTTGAGTGGCTTTGGTGATTTGTCTTTCAGGGAATTTGTCCATTTCAACTAAGTTGTCAGATTTATTGGTGCAAAGCTACTGGTGGTATCCCTTATTATCTTTAGGATTTGCAGTGCTGTCACTGTCTATTCGTGACACTGGCAATTTCTGTCTGCTGTCCTTACCCACCCCCAGTAGTCTGGCTAGATAGAGGTTTATCAGTTTGACCTTTTCAGAGAACTTGCTTTTGATTTAATTGATTTTTCTTTATATCTTTTCTATTTTGGATTTCGTGTGCTCTTGTTCGAGTTTTTGTTTTTACTGTTTGCTGAGGGGAAGTGTAGAGCCCAGCTGAGGAGTGTGAGCGGTCGTGAGCCGAGCGCACCCGCACGAGGAGTGCCCAGGTCGAGAACCGGCCTGCAGCCGCCTCGCTGCCCTCGCAGAGCTGTGCGGGGGGGGGGGGGGGGGGGGGGGGGGGGGGGGGGTGTGGAGTCACACAGTACCCTCTCTCGTGTCTGGCTTCTTCCCGTGCTCTGTGAGATTCAGCATTCTGGTCTCTGGAACAGCCGCGTGCCTGTTTTCGTGGCTGTGTAGTCTTCCATCAGGTGCCGGGCTGGGTCACAGCTTTTCCTTCTGTTGACAGACCTCTGGGAACTGTCTGGTTTGGGGCTTTTGTAAATTACACTCCTATAAACATATCTTTTCATACACACGTGTATTTCTCCAGTAGGAGTGGCAATCGAGGGTCCAAGAATGGGCGTGTGCTTAGTGTTAGCACCTGTTGTTTTCCTGAGTAGTTACTTGTTCGACTACACCCACCCCCAGAGGGTGAGCACTTAGGAGGATCTTAGGGTGTGACTCTCGCTGTCTCCGTCCCCCACCCACGCTGTATGCAGTGTTTGTTTAGCATCGAGTAAATGCACCGTGGCTGAGAAGGGAGACCACGTGACTGGCAGACCTCTCATCAGAAGCCCCGAGACCCACCGTCCACAGCCTGTGTGGCGGGTGCAAACCCTGCTCCAGCGGGGTTTCTGGGGTCTGCCTTCAGTCCCAGGGAACCGGAACTGCTAGGACATGGAGGTAGGGGCTGGGCAGCCGCCGGGCAGGACTCGGCCTGGAGGAAACCCTGGGACCGGCCGGGCAAAGCCTTGGAGGAGAGCCAGCACGGTGAGCTGGGGTGAGCCCCGGGCTCTTACCAGCTTAACACTGCAGGGCCTCGAGCTGCACCTTCAGCTTCACACGCAGCCCCTGGTCTCGTTTTTAAGACGGGAGCTAAGGTTACTGATTGGATTGTTCTTTTTTTCCAAATAGTCCTTTAGTGCTACAAATATCCTCCTAAGTACTTGCTTTCGTAGCATCCCACGAATTCTCATACTGGTCTCACTTTTATTCAGCTAAAAAATACTTAGAAAGTATTTTCTTTCTGATTTCATCTTTGAGGATGCATTATTTAGAAGTGTGTTATTTAGATGCCAAATACTTAGGGAGTTTTGAAACACATCTTACTGATTTCTCATGTAATTCCCTGTGGGCAGAGCACCTACTTTATAGGGCCCAGAACATGGTCTGTCTGGCTAAGTGCCCCTCCTGCCTGCCCCTGGGAAGAAGGTGGTGCCCCTGCTCCTGGGTGCGGCTCCACACACGGCTGGCGGGTCAGGTCCGTCTGGGTGTTGTCTGCGTCTTCTGTGTCCGCGTTGACGCTCTGTCTTCTCGGTGTCTGAATCGCTGAGTGACAGCCTTGAAGTCTTCCAGCTATAAATTTGGATTTGTTTGTTCTTGCAAAATGTATCAGTTTTTGCTTATCATATATTTTGAAGCTCTGTTATTAGGTGTTTATACATTTGGAATTATGTTTTCTTTGTAAAGTGGCCTCATTATGAAATAATCCTGTTTCTGATAATGTTCTTTGTGGTAAAATCTACTTTGTCTAATATTAATGGAGGCATTCCAGCTTTCTTTTGAATAATGTTGGCATAGTTTATCTTTTTCCAGCCTCTTTTTTAAACGTCTTATTTTAACAGCTTTATTTATCTATATAATTCACGTACCATGAGTTAACTCATTTAAATGGCACAATTCTGGGGCTCTCAACTGGTTCAGTCAGTGGACCTTGTGAATCTTGATCAGGGTTGTGGATTTGAGCCCCATGTTGTGTGTAGAGATGACCTAAAAATGTACAGTTCAGTGGCTTCTAGTGTTTCCATAGACTTGTGCATTCATATAAAACCAAACTTTAGAGCATCTTCACTAGCCCAAAAAGGTGCCATGAACCCGAGCTTGTCTCCCCTTCCGGCCTCCCAGCCCCGCCCCCAGCCCTGGGCGACCGCCTATCTGCTTGCAGTCCATTGGGAACATTCCACATAAAGGAAATCCTACAGTACGCGGTCCTTTTTGACTGGCTTTTCTCACGGAACAGAATATTTTCAAGGTCCACGTGTGTTATACCAGGTGCCAATAATCCATTTCTTTTAATTTACCAAGTAATACTTCATTGTGTGGATAGATCACATTTTATTTGTCCATTTGTCAATCGGTGGACATTTGGGTTGTTTCCACTTTCTGGCTATTACGAAAATTCGTGTTCACGTTTTGGTACGGATGTCTATTTTCATTTCTCGTGGGTCCGTACCCAGGAGCGGGATTGCAGGACCGTATGGCACTCTGTGATTAACTTCTCAGGGGTCTGCTGGGCTGTTTTCCAGAGCTGCACCGTTCTACACTCCCCCCAGCAACACATGAGGGGGTCCGGTGTTTCCGTATTTTTGCTGGCACTTGTTGCCCTGCCCCTTTATTATCACAGCTGTCCTGTGGGTGTGCGGGGCCGTCTTGCGGTTTTGACTCCCTTTCCCTCATGTCTACTGATATGGAGCATCTTCTCATGAACGTACTGGCTGCTTGTTTATTTTCTTCGGAGAAATGTCTATTCAGATCCTTTGTCCATTTTTAATTGGGTTGTTTGTCTTTTTATTTTCGGGTTACAGGAGTTCTTTGTATGTTCTAGACATTGTAGCCATATCAAAAACAAGATTTGAAAGTATTTTCTCCTGTCATCGTAGGTTGTCTTTTCACAGGTTAAGATCCTGTTGCCAACAAAGTCACGAGGATTTATCCCTGTTCTTTCTTCTGAGCGTTGTAGGTTGAGCACTTAATTTCGATCTCCGATCTGTGTTGGGTTAATTTGTGTGTACGATGTGTGGTAGGAGTTCAGCTCCATTCTTTTGCAGGTGGATGTCCGTTTGTCCAGCACCATTTGTTGAAAAACTATTCTTTCATCACGGAATTATCTCTGTACATTTGTCAAAAATCAATTGACCACATATGCGAGGGTTTATTTCTGGACTCTTCTGTTCTATTGGTCTGTGTTGTCTGTCTAATGCCTGTACCACACTGTCTTGATCACTGTAATAAGTTTCAAAAAAAATTTTTTTAATATACGTTTTTATTTGTTTTTGAGAGATGGAGAGAGACAGTGAGAGCAGGGAGGGTCAGAGAGAGAGGGAGACACAGAATCTGAAGCAGGCTCCATGCTCTGAGCTGTCAGCACAGAGCCCGACGCAGGGCTTGAACCCACAAACCGTGAGATCATGACTTGAGCCGAAGCCGGATGCTTAACCGACTGAGCCACCCAGGCGCCCCTATTAAGTTTTGAAATAGGGAACTTGAGTCTTCCTGCTTTGTTTTCAGTATTATTTTAGCTATTCTGGGCCCCTTGCAATTGCACATGAATTTCCATTTCTGCAAAAAAGGCCATTGGAGTCTTGATAGGGGTTGCATTGAGTCTCCAGTTAATTGTCTTATAAAGGGACTTAACTAATGAGACAAATAAATCTTTTGTATTTATTCCATACTTATCATTTCTGTCACTTTCCGTCCTCCTCCTCCTAAATCTAGATTTCCATTTGGTACTTTCTTCTGCCTGAAGGATTTTCTTTAATGTCTTTGTAATGCAAGTCCGCTGGTGATAAATTCAGCACTTGTCTGTCTGAAGTCTTATTTCACCTCTCTTCCTGAAGTTTCCACTGGCTGGAGCTCTCTGTTAATAGGTTTGTTTTGTTTTGTTTTGTCAAGATGTTGCACGTCTCCCAGCTTGTCAGACATCTGCCAGCACCTCAGGTGCTTCTATATGACCTCAAGTGTGTCTTCCCCAGATTTTGGTGTTTTCTCTGCATCACTGGTTTTCAACAGTTTTGTGATGTGTCTCGATGTAGCTTTTTTCATTTTGCTTGTGCTCAGGGCTGCTACTGTTGGTAGATTTCTAGTTTCCATCAGATTTGGGAATTTTTCAGCCATTATTTTGTTTCCTAATCTTCTCTTCTGCTGGTGAGCCCATCCAGTGCCTCCTTATGTCATTCTGTCACTCCACCCTCCGTGTCTCCCGGGTCCCGGCCCCACAGTGTTTGGTCGGCTTCCTGAGCCTGTAGAAATCAGTGTGCCGGGCAGCAGCCTGACCCCATCGCTGCGGACGGGTCTCCCTTCGCTCACACTGCCAGTTCCTCGGAGCTGGGAGACGGCGCTGCGGTTCCGTGTGTCCCGTGCCTCACTGCTCCGGCCCGAGAGCGCTCCCCAGCGCCACTGGGCTGGCCCGGGGGCTTACGGCTCCCCTGCGGCTGCTGGAAACAAGTGTTGCTTTCTACCAGGGGAGCAGCGGGACTGCTCTGTCCGTCCCTCTGCACGGCCCAGTTGCCGGCACTCTCGCAGGTGTGCACGACTGTCCCCTCTGTCTGCAGGTTGGCCACCGTGCTGCCTTGTCCGTCACCTTGCAGCACCACCTCACCCCAGGTCAGCCTGCCTGCCCACCACCGTCTCTCTGCACCATGCACCATGGTCAAGATTCCCCTGGTGGAATCCCCTGGTGGGCGGGCCGAGGGCTCTCATGGAGCTCACCCATACCCTGCCCCTCGCTGCCTGATGTCCAGTGACTTGAAAGTCATTGCTTAGTCACATGAAGTTTTCAGTTAATTGTAGCTTTTGCACAGGGGAGCCAGGCCCAGGCCCTCTTACTGTCTTACAGCCCAGCAGGAGGTGTGCGCCTCCAGCTCTGCTGTGTCTGAAAAGCCACCTCTGTGCTCATGGGCGGGGTGGGGGCTGGGCCGAGGCCGGCAGGCCTGGACCTGCATGTGCTCATGCCTGCATGTGTCACAGCGTGTAGCCATCTTGCCTCAGGACAGCCTCTGGTGGTCGCCCCAACACCTGGTGAGACGTCCATGCTCCAGCTTGAGGTTCACGAGTGTGCTCTGCCCTGGTCGCCCCCTTTGGCTTGTCTGGAAGTTGGAGAGACCTGTCAGCTGGGCACCTGCCCCAGGAGAAGCCGGCAGCTTCTGGCACTCCAAGGCCACTGTGTGGCTGGGGGTCGGGGCTGTCACGCAGGATGCGTGTGGACAGGAGTCTGTGCTCTGTCTGTTCTTCCCCTGGGACTGGGCCACAGGAAGACAGCATCAGGAAGCACGGAGCTGAGCTGGCTTGGTTTGAAAAGACGCCCCTTCCTGGAGCAGGCTGTGTAGGCAGCCGGGGGCAGATGAGCGGCACCCGTCCTCGCCCTTGGGAAGGAGGCCGCCCCCCGTCTAGCCTGTCCCCGCCCACTGTACGTTTTCAGTTTTCAGATCGGAACTGGTCTTGCTCAGTAACACCCTTTTCCTTACGCATATTTTCCCGAGTGTTTTCTTGGACAGAACTCTGTACTTTGTTTAGAATAGCAAATAAGTGAAAATGCTCTTGTTTCTCTCAGGAAACAAAGACATCACCTTCCTTCTTCCTCAGCAGCCCTCTGTGGATTTTGTTTTTCTTCCGTGAGCCGGGAGCCCTGCAAAGAGTCTGCATGGGGTGGCCAGGGGGGAAGGGGCCGCTGGGGAGGACACAACGCAGGGCCTCGAGGGTCACATCCTGGCAGCGGGGGCCACGGCAGGTTGCACTCACCCCTGGGTGTCCTCCCAGAGCCTGGGTGCAGTGCTGCCTTGCTTGGTACCGTCTTGCCTGTCGCAGCCCAGAGCCCTCTCTGGGTCTGGGGGTGGGGATGGCAGTGTCCTCTCCCCTCTGGTACTTTCAGCTTTCTGCCCAGGTCTTGGCAGGTGGGTGGGGTTTCCTAGCTGGGGCACACGTAGTGGTCTGCCCACCGGTTCTGAGTATCCTTGTTCACATTCCTGTCCCCTCACTTGGCCTGGGTCCCCACGCTCCCAGGATGGGTGAATCGAGGGGTCAGAGTGGGGTAGAGCAGCACTGTGTGGACCTCAGACCTGCCTAGGGCAGGAGCTCTCTGCCTTGTCCCTGGCTCAGCAGCCTGACTTCCAAGAAAGAGTGTGCTACACAGAGTGGGGCTGGGGTCCTGGCCCCACCTCGTCTCACTGAGCCCCAGCTCCTCCCCTGACTGGGCCTGGGTCCTTCCCTAGCCTGGTCCCACTCGGCCATCAGCTACACCTGACCAGTAGCCCTGCAGCCCCGTGTAGCCCTTAGATGTCCAGCAGTCCCTGTCCAGCTTCCGCTGTGTCTGGTCACGTCCTTCCCTGATGTCCAGCTTTGCACACTTACAGCAGCACCGTCCCAACCAGGGTGTCTGGCTGCAGGGCTGCCTAGCATCGCTCTTAAGAGTGTCTGGTCTCCACGCAGGCGTTTGGACAGGCGCACACGAACCACAAGAAGGTAGCCGCAGACGGCGAGAGCCGGGAGGAGAGTCTGATCCAGGAGTCAGCCTCCAAGGAGCAGTACTATGTGCGCAAGGTGCTGGAGCTACAGACGGAGCTGAAGCAGCTGCGGAACGTGCTCACCAACACGCAGTCGGAGAGCGAGCGCCTGGCGTCTGTGGCGCAGGAGCTGAAGGAGGTACCCAGCAAGTCGGGCGGAGACGGGAGGGCAGGGAGGTAGAGCGCTGTGCTGCTGTCCTTAGACGGGGCCGGCCAGCAGCAGGGAGTCCGTGGGAGCTGCCATCTGGGCCACGGCCCTGGGACCGCTGGGTTCTCGTCGGGAGGGGAAAGGGCCTTGCTTGCTCTGGAATGCAGGGGGACACACTCTCTGCCCTCTGTTTACCTGGGGTGGGGGGTGGGGGGCGGCAGTGACGGGTGACCAGATGGCCAGGCGGCTCTGAGTGGTGGCCAGTGTGGAGTTCCACTCTCCCACATAAGGGTGCGGGGCAGTTGGGATCCCACAGGGCTGGGAGGGGACTCCGCCGAGGTTCAGGACTGAGCCCAGGGCCTGGCAGCAGTGGGGAGCAGTCACCCCGCTGGTTTGGGGTCGAGGTCATCGAGGCCTGTGGGCCTGGGGGGAGCATGGCTTAGATCCAGGAGGCAGGCTGTGGTCGGATGTGTGGAGCCGGAGTGCATGAGTTCATTTCCTCCCACGGGATCACCCGGCTTGAGATGGGAGGAGGGGTGGCTGGGAATGTGGGTTTGACCTCCCTGAGGGGTCTCAGCCTCACTGCTAGCCAGGCCCCTGGCCCGGGGCAGGCAGTGCAGGCAGTGCAGGCAGTGCAGGCAGTGCAGGCACGCACCCAGCCAGTCTGTGCTGCTCTTTGCCTCTTCCAGAAGGGCCTGTGTGGGCCGTCGGGAGAGCCCCGGTGACCTGCTGACTCCCGGCTTTGGGCGTCAGGAAGTGAGCTCAGCCAGGCCCACGCAAGAGCAGCTTCGGTGGGGCCTCGGGAGGGAGCCTGCGCCGCCCCACCCCCACGCACTCTCTGCCGCCTTGCTCTGCAGGCCCCGCCTGCTGCCCCATGCATGCCCTGGTGTGGCGGAGGCTCTCTGCTGCCACCAGGTGGCATCCCTGCCACTGCCAGCCCCGTCTGTACCCGGCTCCCATGACTGTTTTGCTGGCTCTGGCCTCGTGGCTGCTGCCGGGCGGTGAGGCGACGCGGCTGTGGGTTGTGCGGGGTCACCCAGCAGACAGCCCACCGCAAGGATAGCTGGGCCTCCCAGTGCCCGGTCCTGCCTCCCTCCCAATGCAGTGATGCCCAGCTGCACTGTGCCCTCTGTCCAAGCCCCCCTGGGACAGTCAGCCTAGTGTCCACCCCCAGGCTGGCTTCCCGTGAGGATCCAGTGGCCTCTGCTGTGTGGCCTGGATGACAGCTGCGCCCTGCTCCGGAACTCATTGTCTCATGAGAGATGCCTGTGGGCAACCAAATACTTCTCTCATCTCACAGGTGGGGAAAGCACGGAGAAGGGTCACTGGGCTGGCAGCTTTTGGGTGCTGACCTCTGACCTCTGCACGGTGTGTGGACGGGCCCGAGCAGCTTCTGTCCTGGGACGTGACCCTGAGTCCCATCTTGCAGATGGAGAAGTGGCATCCCAGGGAGCTGGGCGGGGCAGCAGCTGGCTGGAGGCAGTCGGGCTGTGCGCACCCCAAAGCTTGCAGGGATTTGCCCTGTGGAGGGGTGGGGGCTGCTCTTGAGAAGCAAGACTGGGTTGGAGGGGCGTGGGCATCATCTGCCCAGGTGATCTTTGTGTCCTGGTGGGCCCTGTCCTGGCTGTCATGGTGGGCCCCGAGTGTCTGGGCCCAGGTGTAAATGACAGAGAAGTTCCAGCAGAATTCTATGCCCCCCTCCGCCACCCAGGGTGGGAGCCAGGAAGGGCTTGATGGCTGTGTGGCGTCGGGCTGCCAGGAGCCTGCTGGAAGGAAGCCAGGCACTGCTCACGAGCTGGGGCGGGTGATGGGTAGGGGCCGCCTGGGCTCTTGAGGTGGGGTTGGGGAGCTGGGGGGGAGGACACCTGGCTCCGAAGCAGGGACGGAAGACAGCCTGGAGGCAGAGGAGGGGACGTGGGTGTGTGGAGGGGGCCGCTGGGCGGAGCCTCACTCGGGTGAGGGACTGGACCCCACGAGGAAGTGCACTTTCCTCTGGGGCAGCAGGGCCGGACCTGACTGGCCCCGGGGGTGGCCTGCCCCAGCCAGCTTCTGCAGTGACACTGGAGAACCCCTGCCTGCCCCGGCGCTCTGGGGGCCCTGCACGCCCAGGAGGAGGTGCCTCCTGGTCCTGGGCCGCGCCCCAGCCTCCCTCCCCAGAGCCAGCTCCCTTCCTGGTGGCTGCAGCTCTGGGCACAGGGCTTCCTAGGAACTCAGTTCTGGTGTTTTATGTATAGTTAGTTCCACCCCGGTGTCCTGTCTCGGCCTCTACCCCTCCACATGTGCAGTAGAGCCCCTGCGGGAGACACGTTGCTTGACCCGCCCTGGGAGTCTGGTCAGACCAGCTTCGGTGCCTACCTGGAGATGGCGGGCTGGCCCAGGTCACCCGGCACCTCCCTAGAAACCCCTGGGAGGAGGGCAGTGGGGGACCAGGAGGAGAGAGCCCCCACCCGTGGGACCCCTTTGCGTCCCTCCCCTTCTGGCTGTCACAAGCACCCAGGTGAGGCTGGTCCCTGGGGTCCCTCTCCTGATGCTCCTTCCTGTCTCTCCTTGCTCTTCCTCCCCCACCACCCAAACCTAGAGTGTCAGCCCTGCTGTGGAACCTTCCAACAGGAGTGTCCCTGCCATGTCTGTCCCCTACCCCTGCCTCCACACACATCCACATGGGAAGCCTCACTCTGTCTTGGGGTGGACAGGGGCGGGCAGGGGGGGAGCAGAGGCCTGGCTGGAAGGACAAAGGTGCTTCTCTGTCCTCCGTGCGCCCTTGCACACTTTCCTCTTCGAAGGGCTCTATCTGCTCCACACTCCCCTCAGGGCAGCCGGGGGCTGAGGCGTGAGCGTGCGGGGCAGGTGCCGGCGGCTTTGGGGCCAGCCCTGTCATCACACCCACTTTGCCGATGAGGAAGCTGAGGTCTGGGGGGTCCCCGTGTGTCCCACCGTGTCTGCCTGGCCTGTACCCTGTTGGGGTATCACAGGTGTGCACCTTGTGCCCATCGTCAGGGCTGCTGTTGACAGGCTCTCTGGGAGGAGATGCTGACTTTGGGGAAAACCAGGCTGGGTGCTGGCCGGTCGGAGCTTGTCGGAGCCTCCAGCAGGTGTGGGCCGGGCACAGCCGCTGGGTCCGCAGCTCCCGCAGCTCAGCACGCGGCGCCCTCGCCGCCCCCGGCGTCTGGGGCCAGCTTGGCAGCGCACGCCTCGCCTGGCTGCCCACGGCGCCACAATGGGAGGCTGTGTCATGGCTTCTGGCACCCAAGCAGGGTGGGACGCGACTCCTCAGCGCCCATGGGGGCCGCTCCGCGGACACGTCACCCTGAGCTGGGAAGGCCGAGCCGGCCCTGGCCACTGGGGAAGCTGCCCCATTCCTCCATTCGGTCGGCCTTCAGGCCTGTGGGTCCTGCCGTGCAAATCTGTGGTAGCTGGCTGGTGTCAGGCCGTGGCTCTGCCCCAGGTGGCCGTGTCAGGCTGCGTCACGCGTGTTAGAGCGCCTCCTGCACCCCAAGCAGAGTGACGTAGGACAGAGGGCTAGGTGCTCCTGGTGGAGGGCTGAGCAAGCATTCGCTTGTCCTCTGTGGAAAGTGAGGAAGTGCTCCGGGGGCGGGGCGGTGAGCACGGAGTGAGCTAGTCTCCACTGTGAGTGCGTGGTCTTCCAGGACGTGAGCTGGATTTCGACGGAGGATAAGCTGTGTGCAGCTTCAGCTCAGTAGTGCAGCCTGGCGCTCAGGTTCGAGCTGCGGCCGGCCTGGTGGGCCCCTGGTGGGCAGCACCTCCTCTTTCTGTCCCTCTCGGGGCTGAGCCCCCATCTCCCCTCCTGTGTCCTCCGTGCTCCTGCAGGTGCGTCTGGCCAGGGTGGGCTGAGCCATCGTGGGAGGCCCCAGCCTGCTGTGGCCACATGGCAGCGGTGAGCACAAGCC
>NC_043712.1:89659292-89669887 GCF_006229205.1 Suricata suricatta
GAGTCGTGTCTGAGAAGCGCGGATGTGGTCATGAGAGGGGCCAGCACCCGCAGAGAGGCCAGTGCGTCGGGAGAGGGCAGAGGAGCGGGGTGGGGGGCGACGGAGTTTCCAACTGAGGACCCCAGTGGGCTGGCCCAGCCTGGCCCGTGGCCACCAGATGCCACCCGGGGCACAGAAACAGGGCGGGTGGGAGATGGTTTGTGGAGGCTCAGGCCTGCTGGCTGTGTCCACCACAGTGTCGGTGGCCACAGGGTGAGAGGAGCCGCCTCTCGAGGGCAGGTGGCTGTTGACCGTCCTGTAACACCCAGGATGGCTGGAATGTCAAAAGGACTGAAGTCGAGGGGCCCAGCCCCTGGTGGTGGCAGGTTGGGAAATCCCGAGTTCGGTTGCGCAGCACACACTGGTGATGCCCGCATCTGCAAGGCCGTGTGACCGACTCCACGTCCTGGACAGCTCACCCACTCGGCGTGGGCACGGGTTCATGCTCCGTCCCAGATCCATCGCAGGATTCCCCAGGGGAGATGGATTCCCCAGGGGGAGGCCCTTGGGCCTTCTCCCGCCCCGCTGCCCACCTTCTCTCTCCCTGTGAATCGGCCCGCTCTGACCATTTCCCGTGTGTGGAGTCACACAGTGCGTGAGCCATGTGTCTGGTTCGGGGCTCACCCAGGCCGTGTTGTGGTTGAAGGACAGCCCCTAGCGTGGAAGTACCACATGTTGTTTATTTGCTCATCCTCTGGTGGGCTTTTGGGTGGTTTCCATCTTCGGTTGCTGCGAATAATGCCGCCTGAGCACGAGGGCGCACGGTTTGTGTGGCCCTGTTTCGTTTCTCTGGCATGGGCGCCGGGGGCGCGGGTCAGGTGCACTGAGCTGTTCCGGCCGCTGCGGCCACCAGGGTCAGATCAGGCCGAGGCCCTTTACTATTGACCACAGAGCACACTGCCCGTGGCCGGCTGCCCACACCCCCTTCGTCTCCGCAGATCAACCAGAACGTGGAGACGCAGCGCGGCCGCCTGCGGGATGACATCAAGGAGTACAAGTTCCGAGAGGCGCGCCTGCTGCAGGACTACTCGGAGCTGGAGGAGGAGAACATCAGCCTGCAGAAGCAGGTGTCTGTGCTCAGGCAGAACCAGGCAAGTGTCCGCGCTCCCAGGGGCCGCCAGCCTCCTCCCTCGCGGCCGGGCCCTGCCTGTGGATGGCCGGAGGGCACGGGCGCTGCCCCCGAGCTGCAGGGCGCCTGCACCTGTGACCGGAGGGACGCTTGGAGGCGATGGTCTGGGAGACACGTGTGTTATGTTTCTTAAAATATTCAGTGTTAATTAAGTAGCTTTGTAGAATTTATTTTTGATTTTTTGAGAGAGAGAAAGAGAGAATCTTATGCAGGCTCCATGCTTGGCGTGGAGCCCAACATGGGGCTCGATCCTAGTGAGCTGCCCAGGCGCCCCCAGTTTTGTAGGCTTTAAAGCGAGTGCGCACTTGGTAGCATCGTAAGTAACTGGGCGCACGTGCGGCAGGGAGGTGTGTTCTTATCTCCGGGCATCTCCGTGGCGTGAGCTGCGTGCTTTGCACGTGCACACATGTCTGGGTGTGGGCTAATGTGCGTGTGCTCCTCACGCCCGGCGCCCCGTCCCCCGCCCGGCGCCCCCTCGCTCGGGCACAGGAGAGTGCTGCTCTTTTGCAGGTGGAGTTCGAGGGCCTCAAGCACGAGATCAGGCGCCTGGAGGAGGAGGCCGAGGACCTCAACAGCCAGCTGCAGGACGCCATCCGGCTCAAGGAGATCTCAGAGCGGCAGCTGGAGGAGGCGCTGGAGACGCTGAAGACAGAGCGCGAGCAGAAGCTCAGTCTGCGCAAGGAGCTGTCCCACTACATGAGCATCAACGACTCCCTGTACACCAGCCACCTGCACGTCTCCCTGGACGGCCTCAAGCTGGGCGACGACGCCGAGGCCCTGGCCAACGGCTTCGAGCACGGCGGCCTGGCCAAGCTGCCCCTGGACAACAGGACCTCCACGCCCTCCAAGGACGGCCCCGCCCCGCCCTCCCCCAGCCTGGTGTCCGACCTCCTCAGTGAGCTCAACATCTCCGAGATCCAGAAGCTGAAGCAGCAGCTGGTGCAGGTGTGGGTGCGGCGGTCAGGGTCACCCCGCCCCGGGCCCTGGGGCCCCGCGCACCGTCCCCGTCCCCTCACTTGTGTTTCCTGTAGCGTCTGCTTTGTTGCCGCAAGTGGGGCTGCGGTGCTGCAGGGGAGGTGCTGGAGCAGTAGGCTCCTGGTCACCAGATGGAAGGTCGGGCCACCCCAGGTTTCCTCATGCCCCTCACGGTGCCCCGTGTGGGCTTTGGCTCTGTGTCCCGTGGAGGGTCACATCAGGGTTTCCTGCCTGCACAGAACCCGAGGGTCGGCTCCATGGCCCGCCTACCCCCACCTGTCCCCTTCTCCTCGCATCTCCACGGAGGGGCGCCCCAGCCCCTGGGCAGGGGAGGGCCCGTCGTGGCCCACACGTGACATGCCCGCGGCACGTGTTACAGAGATCTGCAGGGTGACCGCGGGGGCACGGGCGGGGTCCTGGGAGTGCGTGGCCCCCAGGGGCTAGTGACGGGCCTCCTGTGCTTTTGCAGCTGGAGCGGGAGAAGGTGGGCCTGCTGGCGACGCTGCAGGACACACAGAAGCAGCTGGAGCAGGCGCGGGGTGCCCTGTCGGAGCAGCGCGAGGAGGTGGGCCGCCTCACGGAGAGCCTCGGCGCTCTGCGGCGCCTGCAGGCCGGCAAGGAGCGGCGGGCGGCCCTGGACAGCGAGAAGGAGCGGGACAGCCACGAAGACGGCGACTACTATGAGGTGGACATCAACGGGCCCGAGGTCCTGGCCTGCAGGTACCGCGTGGCCCTGGCCGAGGCCAGCGAGCTCCGCGAGCAGCTGAATGCCCTGCGCAGCGCACACGAGGCCGGCGAGGCCCGACACGCGGAAGAGAAGGGCCGGCACGAGGCCGAGAGCCAGGCACTCACCGAGAAGGTCTCCCTGCTGGAGAAGGCCGGCCGCCAGGACCGCGAGCTGCTGGCCCGGCTGCAGGCGGAGCTGAAGAAGGTGAGCGACGTCGCGGGCGAGACGCAGGGCAGCCTGAGCGTGGCCCAGGACGAGCTGGTGACCTTCAGCGAGGAGCTGGCCAGCCTCTACCACCACGTGTGCATGTGCAACAACGAGACGCCCGCCCGCGTCGTGCTGGACTACTACCGGGAGGGCCCCGCAGCCCGCGGGCGTCGCTCTCCCGTCCTGCCCAAAGGGCCGCCGGCCGCGGAGGCTGGAGCGGGGGACAGCAGCCCCTCGCCCAGCCCTTCCCTGCCCTCGCCCCTGAGTGACCCGCGCCGAGAGCCCATGAACATCTACAACCTGATCGCCATCATCCGAGACCAGATCAGGCACCTGCAGGCGGCCGTGGACCGCACCACGGAGCTGTCGCGGCAGCGCCTGGCCTCCCAGGAACTGGGCCCCGCCGCCGATAAGGACCGGGAGGCGCTCATGGAGGAGATCCTCAAGTTAAAGTCTCTGCTGAGCACCAAGCGGGAGCAGATCACCACGCTGCGCACAGTGCTCAAGGCCAACAAGCAGGTGCGGGGCGGGTGGGCGGGGCGGTGGGGCTTCTCCCTCCTGGAACCCCCGACCCCTGCCCCGTGACTCCCTGACGCGGACGGACTGCTTCTCGAGTTTCTCACCTGCGTGCCCTTTGTGTGTCTGACCCCCAGACGGCTGAGGTGGCCCTGGCCAACCTGAAGAGCAAGTACGAGAACGAGAAGGCCATGGTGACCGAGACCATGATGAAGCTGCGCAACGAGCTGAAGGCCCTCAAGGAGGACGCGGCCACCTTCTCCTCGCTGCGAGCCATGTTTGCCACCAGGTAATGCCCGCTGGTCCGGGTGCTGCAGGGCCCAGTGTCATGCTTGCTTAACGTGCAAGACGAGGAGGCTGAGTCCGTGTCCCAGTGGGCGGAGTGGAAGCATGAGGTTTGCTGGGGGCACGGGCTCACAGACAAGGGGTTAGCCGCCCCCCCCGAACTCCCCAAGTGGGTAGATTCACAGGGACGGTTCCCTACTGGGCAGGGGTGCTGGCCTGGGATTCCCCATCTGACCTGCTGGTCGGGGATTGGGCAGGGCAGCCCGCTGTAGACGAAGGTGCCAAGACCCCTCCGCCTGGAAGTCGTTTCTGGGGGCTTCTTGGGGGCCCAGGGCCTGGGCTCAGGCATTTCCACCACCCAGGGGGCACAGTGCCATCTGCTGGCTGGTGTTGGGCAGACACCCGGGGTGGGTCCTTGAGGCTGAGGCCGTGGGTTAGATGGGGTTAGAAATCGGACCTGGGCCACTGCTGCTCCGTGTAGGAGGAGAGGGGCAAAGACCAGGAGAGAGAGCTCCAGGCCTCCCTGGGGACTCTCCTGGGCAGAGCTTGGGAAAGACCTCACCGCCAGGCTGCACGTGGGTGCCTGGACACCCCACTTGTGCAGCCTCCTCCTTTGAAGAACTTGGCTTCTCCAGTGCAGCCGATGGCACAGACTCACTGTTGGCCCTTGGCCCCTGAAGAGGGAGGACCCTGGCGGGTGGATGTGAGGCACAGGTGTGCCCTGCACCGCCTCCCTCAGGGACAGACCTGGAGTGGCGGTTTCTCTCTCCCGGCTCGGTGGGGAGAAGGGATATGTCCCAGGGAAGCAGAGGACAAGTGGGGAGCGCGTCCAGCGAGTGTCTCTCGCTGACTCTGGTTGCCATCAGGGGACTTAGTGAGCACCTACTGTGCGCATGCACTGATCAGGAACGTGCCCCTGCTGCCCTTGGGTTTGGCTGTGAGGGCCCGGCGCCCCGGCCCCCTCCCGTAGAGACCAGTCACAGAGTGCGCAGCCCCCGCCTCCAGCTCTCGGCTGCCCCCGCCACACACTCGCCTCTGGCACCCCCACAGGTGTGACGAGTACATCACGCAGCTGGACGAGATGCAGCGGCAGCTGGCAGCCGCCGAGGACGAGAAGAAGACGCTCAACTCCCTGCTGCGCATGGCCATCCAGCAGAAGCTGGCACTGACCCAGCGGCTCGAGCTGCTCGAGCTGGACCACGAGCAGACCCGGCGGGGCCGCGCCAAGGCCGCCTCCAAGGCCAAGCCGGGCACCCCGAGCGTAAGTCACACCTGCGCCTGCGCCAGCGACAGGGCTGAGGGCGCCGGGCTCACCACCCAGGTGCTCTGTGGCGAGAAGTATAATATTTACTGCGATTAGGGCCACAGGGCCGCAGCTGCCGCTACCCTGCCGCCTGCCGCCGTCGCTTCACCTCCACTAACCCAGCAGCAGCGGGACCGCGGTGCTAGGCTGGTCTTACCCGTGACTAACGCACAGAGGGAAGCCTTTGGCCGAGGCGGCGTGCTCCTCCACCTGGACCCTGGGCGCCTGGTGTCTGTTCCACCCTCGGGATCGCCCTTCCTAGCGGCCACCCTCTCGGTGGGGGGCGGGGGCTCTTCACAAGATCGTGGCTTCCCAGGGCCTGTGCGCTGTTGGCTCCTGCAGGAGGAGAGGGACAGAGCCGGAGTTGGACTTGCATGTTCCCTGCACGTGTCTGGTGTGCAGCAGCGCCGGCACCAGCAGCAGTGTTGGAGGCTCTGGCCCCGTTTACAGAGACCACCCCTTCGTAGTTTGTGCGGCCTCTCACTGCACGCGGCGTTGGGACACAAGCACGGAGTTCCCTCCCCCAGCCCCGTGTGCTCCGGCCCAGGCGCCTGTGTGCAGGGCCCCTGCTGGCGCCCACGTGGCTCAGACACGCCCGCCACACCCAAGACCAGGGCTCCGCAGGCTCAGCCTCGGTCAGATCTGCATGCCTGTATGGTGGCCTGTGAGGTGACCCATCGGAGGGTCCCAGGCCTGCAGTTTGGTTTTTTTTCCATGAGAAAAACCTCGTAAGTGCCTGGCCAGACTCCGTCCTCACAGGGAGCCCATCCTTTCGTGCTTCGGGCGTCCCCAGCCTCCAGGGTGGGTTTTCCACCCTCTGCTCGTGATCAGATCCCAACCACAGGGCTCTGAAGGGGGAACTCCACGTCTGTAGCCAGAGCCCAGGCCCAGGCCTGCTCGGGTCCCCACAGCAGGTGCGCGGCTCGCCTCCGCCGTGTGGCTGCAGAGGTGGTGCCTGGCGGGCAGCTTCAGGGCTCTCGCCCCGGGTCTGGCGTCAGGCCCTGCGCGCTCCCACATTGGGGAGCAGGACTGCTCAGTATTTTCCTCTCGCCCCTCGGGGGCTGCGCGAGACGAGGGTGCAGTGTTCTCCCTGACGGGCTTCTCACCTCATCTCTCCGTGGCCCTGGGGGGCACTGGCGCTGCCCTCACGCTGCGCCCGAACCCCCCACCCATCCCAGCAGACTCCGGGCACCGTGTGGACCTCCCTGGGTTTGGCCGACCGCCGGAGCGGGAAGACGAGGGCCAGGCCGCTCTGCGGGCGAGATGTCGGGTCTCGCGGCCCCTCCCACTCGAGGATGGGTCTTCGGGGGCCCGGCTGCCCGCTGGCTCCGCACATCGCTTCTGCCCTCCGCCGAGCCTGGCATGCAGCTTCTGTCCATACTTGCGGGGGTCTTCCCAAGGCACGGCCCCCCTAACCCACGCAGGTCTTCTCTGCTGCCGACTAACGCACCGCACCCTCGCCGGGCCAGACCTGCGGCGGTCGGGCCACTGCCGGTTCTAACGCTGTCTTGTTTTCTCCCGTTTTCAGCTGTAGAGTAGCTGCCGGGAGGACTCGGCCGCGGCCCTGTCACTGCGGCCCCTCCCCTTCCGCGGGCCCTCGCAGAGGAAGGAAGGGCCGCCTAAAAGTCCACTTAGAAACCTGGTTGGACATGCCACTGCAGCTCTTCCCGAGTTAGTGCTCCCCGAGTGGTTAATGCAGAGGACACAGA
This sequence comes from Suricata suricatta, assembly GCF_006229205.1. Lineage (NCBI taxonomy): Eukaryota > Metazoa > Chordata > Mammalia > Carnivora > Herpestidae > Suricata > Suricata suricatta. The sequence continues at coordinate 89,666,183 of NC_043712.1, forward strand.
GCCCTGCTGCCTGCAGGGCCGAGGGACTGGCTGGGACGGCGCCGTCAGGCTCACGTAGAACCTGCTAGAAACGCTCCACACCGGGGTCTCCCTGTTCCAGACGCCCTTTTCTATCCGATCAACCTGTGCACTTTTGATATTTTGGTATTATTATATTTGCTTCCTTAACCCTTCCCGTAGAGACGGTCTCAGATGCCGTGGTCTGCCTCGCGGCTCGGTAGCACTCCGTCGTAGCTCCCGCCGTGCGGTCTGGCGTCGGCACGTGGCCCGGACGTGCTTTCCCAGCGTGTAGCTCTCGACCTTCAGTGACGGCCTCGACCCGGCAAGGGGCCTGGCCAGTCGTAGCCGCGCTGCGCGCCGGCGGCTTTACAGTTCACGTGCGAGGTTACAGATTTTAAACGCCATGTTCATTAAGAAATCCAGGGTATTCCAATTCTGGGGTTTTTCATATTGTATTATTATTATTCTTAGGAATAGTTCAATGTAACAAGAAGAAAACTTGACCTTTGCTCGGGTTAAACAGTAATAGGCACTTGAAAACAAAAAGATAAATAAATTATTGAATGAGTAGTATTACCTACAAATTCCAGAATCTTCTGGGTTTTAGGACATTGTGAAGCATGATTGATTAACAGAATTTTATACAACTGTACCAGTGAAATTCCAAATTGGAATTGTTTTGTTACTCTGGTTGTTGTGCCGGATTGTGGCGCACTTAGAAAATCCTACAGCCGTCGGTTTCTAGGTGTTGGGTCTCAACGCCTTTTTGTTAGTAATCCTTGCCAGTAGTGCCTTCATCAGTTACGGGAGGTGGCCCAGCGCAGTTCGGGCTCTGAAATGGACAGTGAAGAGCTAGTTGGGAATGTTGAAGGCCAGTGTGGGCGGCGGGTGTGAACGGGCGCACCTTCATACCTGAACTGGGCATCTTCACTGAGGGAAAGAAAACAGCAATTGTGCAAAATTCTGTTAGTCAGTGATTCTTTACTGTGCAGATCCTTGCAAATTCAGGGGCTGAGGAAAGGAAAGTGAACACACACCTTGAGTGTGCTTTGGGAACCAAATGGACCCGAGGGCCAAGCTAAGCCAGCGGTGTGAACGCCACGCCATGTCTGTGAAGGCCGGGCGGCGGTCATGCAGGGTGAGGGCTAGCCGTAGTATTCTTTGCAAATGTGAGGAGGAGATGTTCTGTATTATCTCGCTTGGTGTAACTAATCACTGTTCATTTCAGGAAACAGAACTCGGTGGAGCCCCTCAGCAGGTCAGGGCGCGTCCCGTCTGGGTTTGCTGAGGGAGGCGGTGCTGACAGTAGAATTGGTACTCACAGAGGAAGAAAGTGTCCTCTCTCCTCCAAAGTAAAAGACAAATTATAATAATATATAAGTAGCAAGAGTCGAAGAATTCTGTTTCCTGGAATAAGCATTTCTTATTCCTAGTTGTAGGGACCCCTATTTTTACCTTCTATTACAGTGTTGGTCCATGAGAAATAATGTTACATTTACAATAACTTTACCTGTATGGGTATTTATTTGCAATGATGTCTGAGTACTGTATTTTTTTCTGTGCATTACCTTAGTGTCAGAATGTTGTCTTTATTTTAAGATCATATGCATGTTCTCCTGCCAAGGAACCTTTACACAGACCCAAACAAGCAAACAAACAAACAAACATGCCTTCTAACTCTGGGAAAGTGAGGCAGAGCCTGCAGAAGGAGTAGGAGGGAGCGGTCAGTCTCGACCTGGGACACGGGCGTCTGGCGCGAGTGTCTGCAGAGCCAGTGCACATAGGAACGTGGGCCTCGTAAGGGTTACGTGGTGGGACCAATAAATAAAGAATAATAAAAAGCACAAGACTTGTTCTGTGTGGCTGCTCTGCCCCCTCCTCCAGATGAATGCGGGTCCAGCAAGGCATCGTAATCCCAGGGCCTGAACCAACGAGACCCGCCGTCAGGAGCCAGGCGGTAAGCTCTGGAAGCAGCCGGGGACCCGTCACGGGAGGCGTGGGGCGAAGGGAGGCGCGGCGTGCCTCTGCCGTGAGCAGCGAGACCCGTGCCGTCCTCCCCGGGAGGCCGACGTTTGAATGCCGTGGGGGCCTCTGCCGCCCAGACTTCTGCTCTGAACGTAGGGATGAGTGGGTGCAACGAGAGCCACCTGTCTGTGAGCGCCAGGCTGCGCGCTCCTGCAGGACCGGCGGAGCCCGTGGCTGTGAGCGCGGGGGCGGGCCCTGCCCGGGGACCCGAAGTCCTGGCCCGCTCCGGCACCGCCTTCCGATGGCCTCGGTCAGGCCCGACGGGCTGCCTGGCGCTCAGCGCAGCTGGCTGAGGCCAGGGTCTCCCAGGCCCCGCCCCCAGGGCCTCCCTGGCCCTGTGGCTGCTGCAGGGCCCCTTCCTCTCATGACCCATGACTGGCCTGAGTAGTGGCTGCCTGAGGCCATGTCCAATTGGAAACCTCTTTCAAGAGGCCTGTTGTTCTTACTCGGCAGCCAGAAGGACTCCTCCGCTGCTGGCTCCTGCCGCCCCGCCAGGCTCCGGGAGCAGGTGGGGAGGACAGCCCCAGCAGCCCTGGAGGAGGGGCGGAGCGGCGGTTGGCTGGGCAGGGCAGGCCCCACCGGCCCTTGGCTGCCACTGAGTGCGTGGTGTGCTGTGGCCTTGGCCGCCGGAGTCTGACGCAGGCACAGATGCTGAGGCTTTCTCCCACATCCCCTTCTGCCACGTGCTCTGATTCTTGCCACCTGGTTTCTCATTTCAGGGCTGGAGTGGCAGCCTCCTGAGTGAGGGGAGGCCAGTTGGCGCTGAAAGGCCCCCCTCCCCCCTCCCCCCGCGCGCAGCCTTCCCTTCCAAGGGGGAATGTCCCCATTCCCACCACCTCCATTTCCCTGCCAGAGCTGTGAACAGCAGTGCTGGCTTGAGGACAAACCTTGGGTTGAATTGCCCCCCCTTCATTGGCTCACTTAGCTCACTTCTCTCTGAGCCTCAGTTTCCCCACTGTAGGATAGGGATGATAGTTCTTGGCACGGCGGTTGTTATGAAATTTCGTCAAGCCCAGGGTGACTGGATGCAGAAGGTGCCCATCGGGTGATGTGGGCAGTTCTTGCCGCTGTTATCACCAGGGTCTGCGATGCCGGGCCGTGGGGCTGGCGCTTTGTCCGGTAGGAGTCTGTGAAGTCAGCTTCTAACTGACTGTAACTCCCGTTAGGAGAGCGTGGTCGTGCTGGAGTGCACGCCCGATCTGCACAGAGCAGTGGTGTCCCCGGCAGCTGCAGGGCCCTGGCCGCTGTCCCCCAGGGCCGCTTTCTGAGGCAGCTAGTGATGGGTGCTGCTCTCTGCTGGCAGGGCTCTCGGCTGTCTCCTGCCCTCAAGGGCCTGCTGCATTCTCAGGTCACCTGCCCTGGCACCTCGGCAGGGACCGGCTGCCGTCAGATTTTCCTGAGCGCATGCTCACCTTTCATCTGGGTCCGAACAGTAGGGCCGGAGGGGCTGTGTGTTCCCATTTCGTCAGACTTCTGGTGGCCAAGCACCCTGGCTCTTGTGAGTTCACCTCGTTCATCCCTGAACCTGCTTTTGTAAACCCAGGTCCCTGCCGTGGGGGCTTCTCCGCAGCAGGACGAGGCAGTGCCACAGTACCTCACCCACAGAAGAGGCCTGCGTAGACACTGTGAGCACACCCTGTCCCAGGCCTCCTGGGAGGAGAGAGCAGTAGAGTCTGACCC